>NC_085963.1:4197500-4497500 GCF_910591565.1 Cydia splendana
GTGTCCTAGCACAATGCGTATGTATCTAATCAATTAAATTGCAATTAAATTTGGATATGACCATGTATGAAGAGCATGTAGCCCAACCAAGTATGCAAGTGTGCCCCTCTCATTATTATTACGTTAGGTTTTTTTGGCGCTTACACCAATACTTAATCTTTAATTATGTAGGTACCTAGTTTTAAGCGTGGAATCACAAGCCAGTCGTAAAAACGCTATGATAATAGAGTCAGACCTAGAAAAGTCTGCGGCGATTTTGATAGCCCACGCAGTGCAAATGTTATTTATACGTCAAAATTTGATAGAAGTTTGCACTTGCACTGCGTAGGCTATCAAAATCGCTGCAGACTTTTCTTGGTCTAACTCTAAATTATCTTATCTACTAGGGTTGGATGTCTCTATGAATACTTTACTATAATAAATAAATAATAAATAATGTATATGTGCCTATCATACTTCAAGCAACAATTAAATAATAGTATTTTATGCAACCGTTGTTTAAGAGGGGTCAAAAGGCGTGAGGCGTGGGCGAGTGGCGTGAGTAACAATTTCAGGCGAAGCCGAAAATTGTTAATAAAGACGCCACGAGCATTTTTTGACTCAGTTAAACAACGTTGCATACAATACTTTCTCTACGACCAAGCATTTCCTTTGAAATAAAATGGAAAATTTAACAAATCTTTTTAATTCAAGAAGTAGCAAAAATGGAGGGTACGGGCGGAAAAAAAATGAATGATTGAATGAAATAAAAAAAACATGTCTATAGTTCACTTATTTGTCAGACATGACATTTAAAATAAGGTTGGCAACACTGTATTTCATTCAATATTTTTTAAGTGGTCATTACACGAAGTATCGTAAAATCGCCAAAAAGATACTGCGTGTATGCACAAATTCTTTTTTGGGGAATAGACTAAAGACTTGTCTTGACAACTATAAGGTAGGGTTTTAAAGGTGTGTGCGCGACCCTTTAAATGACAAATAAAAGTACGGGAGTAGAAAAAAATAATAAAGAAAGAGATACAACCGAATTGAGAACATCCTTTCAGAATTTCAAAGTGGGTTAAAATGAAAACAGCATCAGCATAATATTAAGTAACATCGTTTACGGCTACTTTAATCCGCAACAAAGCAGCGAACGTCAAAACTAGCGCCACAAAGTGGTATTTAACCTCTCTTTTACTACTCGACTGATTTACGAGTATGCACAGCTTTGAGCTTCCATAAAATTGAAGAGGTCATATGGTGGTGTTGTAAAATGCAACAGCGATATTATGGACGCAATATACGTTTGTATAATACAAAAGGTTGTAAGTGATGTTTACTTCCTACTTAATTCGGACGGTTTTTGATAGCAATTGCGTTACTTCGGAAGTCTTCCTTGATGAGAATATACGAATAAATTCGTTCATTCTTTGGTTTCATTGTCTAGTTTTATTCATGCTATTTGAAACTTTATGGATGCTTTTTATGCTTTGTATGCTTTAACCTTGAATTATTTAAAAGCTTATATATAATTCTATCCTACTACATTAAAGCCGGATCCAGACGGGTGTAACGTGTAATGTAAGAATGTAAAATTAGGTACATGTAATATAGCGTGCACGTCTGGACGCTTGCTAAGAACAGGCCGTACTGGTTACCACGTGATCACCGATCAGCCGTCATATAAAATGAGGTGTCGGGCGCCTCGGTCCCATCATCATCATCAGATGATGAATGCATGCATGCATGACGTCATGAGAATCAAACAATAAAAATACAATAATAATATGGGCCACTTGCACCATCCTACTAACCCGGGGTTAACCCGTTAAACCGTTAACCCAGTGTCAACTTGTACTGGTTACCATGGTAACTCAAGGTTTAACCGTTTAACCCCGGGTTAGTGTGATGGTGCAAGTGGCGCTAAGTCGTTATCTCTCACAGACTAGATACATCATTTCTAATTTCGATACTTGCGATATAAAAAATATGAACACAATCGACTGACCGATACCAA
The DNA here is from genome assembly GCF_910591565.1 of Cydia splendana. NCBI lineage: Eukaryota > Metazoa > Arthropoda > Insecta > Lepidoptera > Tortricidae > Cydia > Cydia splendana. The sequence continues at coordinate 4,199,503 of NC_085963.1, forward strand.
TTAAAAACAAATTATATCCCTATTGCAGCTCACAGCAACTTGGTGGAAAATATTGGGTCGACCGGGGAAAAGTGCCCAGCAACCGGAATTCGTAATGGCTCCAGATCACTTACAGCTGCGTGTAATATAAGTATCAGTCGATGAGAAAATGAAAATCAACGAAAAACCATTAAGTTAGATAATATCATATAAAACTTTTTTTATTATTCTTCTGCATTACAGTCTGCTTCTTCTGCATAACACCAATAATTATTGCCCTCGCAAAATTTTTATATTTAAAAAAAAAAGACGGTAGTCTATGTCATGTGATTGTTCTTTTCTTTTCTGGTTTTTACTTGTGTATTAATTTTCTATGTTTTCCTTGCTATATGAATAATAATGTTCATGTTTTTTTTAAATCAATGTAAATAATTTATTTGTGTGTCGTTTGGCATACGTGTCGCCTTTCAATTTTAGATTAAGTCAGGTCCCCACAGAAAACCAGTGCCACGGTCTGCCGCGGCATCATGCTGAGTGGGGATCCTATTTTAGCGTCCTAATCTCTTTTATGTCTGCATACTTTTCTTTCTTTTTAGGGTTCCGTACCCAAAAGGTAAAACGGGACCCCTATTACTAAGGGCGACTTCGCTGTCCGTCCGTCCGTCCGTCTGTCTGTCACCAGGCTGTATCTCACGAACCGTGATAGCTAGACAGTTGAAATTTTCACAGATGATGTATTTCTGTTGCCGCTATAACAACAAATACTAAAAACAGAATAAAATAAAGATTTAAATGGGGCTCCCATACAACAAACGTGATTTTTGACCAAAGTTAAGCAACGTCGGGCGTGGTCAGTACTTGGATGGGTGACCGTTTTTTGCATTTTTTCCCGTTTTTTTTTCATTATGGTACGGAACCCTTCGTGCGCGAGTCCGACTTGCACTTGCCCGGGTTTTTTTTCATGTACTATGTTGTGACGTTAAACTAAATGTATTTCTTCTTCTTCTTCTTCATTACTTGAAACATTAAAACAAAACAAATGAAAATTTTAGTTTAATAAAATTGTAAGTTAAAAAAAAACAAATCACGTTTAAATCTTTCTAATGAGGTCAACGGGGAATCACGAAGCGACTTATTTACTTTTTATCGGAGATTTTTATAAGACTGGAAGATATAATAAAGCTGTGTACAATTATATCAATTTAGTATCACGTTTTACATTTACACATTCTACACCCGTCTCATCCAGAAAATATATATGTAGTTTTCTATAAGATGACCTTCCGCGCAGAGTATACTAAAGGATGACTCACGCTAGACCGGGCCGGGGCCGGGCCCATATATTTTACCCCCGAAAACCGTTTAAAATTAGTGTAGTATTTTACATGTAAAGAGAGTAAAGAGCACTTAATGTGAAATGAGCACGCTGTCATCGTAATCCCTACTAATATTTTAAATGCAAAACTAACTCCGTCTGTCTGTCTGTCTGTTATCTTTTCACAATTAAATCGGTGACCTAATTACGATGAAATTTTTGTTATGTAAATTGTTCTAGGCCCGAGTAAGAGATACCTATAGTTTACATTATCCCACGCAGTCGAAGTCGTGGATAGAAGCTAGTCGTTTCATAAACATAAACACTAGTCTGATTCTGGCAATCTACAGTATTGGCAGAGTAAATTTAAACATCGTTAACGAGTTGTTGACAAGCAATCAGACCGATCAATCAACAGCCCGCATTATTACTACCTAACGGTCAGATTGAAAAAAGCTTTTTGAGACATGGAATATTTTTTTGTTTAAAAGTAGGTAGCGTGAATTGGGACGCGGGCGGTTGGAAAAATATAAAAATATCAAAATAGAAATTATTTATTCGTCGAACATAGGTTATAAATATGACTAATAAGTTAAGTACTTATATAAGAGCCTCGGTAGAGAGTACCATTTTGTACCATTTGGAGTTGAAACTCTAGGTCCATGGGGTCCCAGCGCGCATAAGTTGTTCGCAGAAATCGCGAAGCGTCTGGTTGACGTAACTGGTGACCGAAGAGCTGGCGGCTACCTCGCACGACGTATCAGCATTGCGATACAGCGAGGAAATGCCGCCAGCATCCTTGGTACAATGCCTCAAGGGCATATTTTAGATTTAAGCTAGTTATTAATTTCGTTTAGTAGTACCACTGTATATATATTGTATGTAAATAAATGATTTGAAAGCTTATATATTAAAATTAGAGATGCCACGAATATTCGGCAACTATTCTGTATTCGGTATTCGGCCAAAACCACTATTCGGGGCATCTCTAACTAACATGGGTTACTTGATGTCGAGCGTTTTTCGACTTAAATACCCAGGTGAGTGACCCGTTTTAATATATTTAATAATTATGTCTGTGTCTCACGGAAGTTTTGTTGTAGGTTTTAAGTTGTTAGTTCAGTCAGTTTCAATATCTGGTGCCTTACGGCATACTCATTTGAGAGCATGCATGTCATGTAATATTTGCATTTACATTATTGCCCTTGACGGCCCCCGACCCCAAGCCAGACCAAAAAAGCGATGGCTCGATGTCGTGAAAGCAGATATGAGCGTGAACGGGCTCACACGAGACGACGCCCAGGATCGCGCAAAGTGGAGGAATGCAAGTAGGAAAGCGGACCCTGGCAAAGGCCGGGATAATGTAGAAGAAGATATTATTTAAGTACAAATCATCTAAATTGTTATTGTGTACAAGTAGGTATTCCTACGTGTATTAAAACTTTCTCTTATATATACCTCTACTGACTTGGTGCAAAATCTACAAACAAACCCTGATTTACTTACAGTATAAAAACGTAACTAAGTATATTCCTTTTTTGTAACTATTCTGATACTTTAACCGCAGCTTGCTCCTGCAGTAAGATTAAGTGGTGTAAGAACTACAAAAGGCTGAAACAGCTTTAAAACGTAATAAATTTTAAAAGCACCTTTGTGTAAATCGCCCGATAAAAGCCAAAAGCCAGTGATGAAACGTTATTGGGCATAGGCAAGCGTACAAAGGACTCACCGTACATGGCTATACAAAATTGAAACGAAAATCGTTTAAAATTTTCCTCTATGTCGCTCTATCTCTATTGGTGTGATAGAGAAAGGTATACATGAAATTTCGATCTTTGAAGTTCGCAGTAGGCGTAGTAGAAACCGCGAAATGTGGCCGCCAATATATTTCCAGTGTAAACCGATCCGGAGTCCACTAACAGATGTATCGCCGCTGGCAGCCGTCCAGTAGCAACAAGTACTTGCTGCATTTAAGTCCAATGAGTGAGGATTTTTTATCATCATCATCATCAGGCCTTGTTCATCTTTTTAGATATTTTTTGATCAACGCGTCGCAAGTAAACCAGCGTACCTTAGTATAATAGATATAGTAGAATATAATATTAACTTTACATTTCATTTTGAATGTACATATTAGATGTCTATTCGTCATTATTAGTTGCTAGTAGAATAAGGCTCCAAAAGTATTTGCCACTCTGGAATACTATACCGAACAGTCCATAATATCATATCTCTACTGTTTGTGTTCAAAGTTATCTGTCACGGTTTAAATTGTTCTACATATCTCTTTTAGTTACCGAATGATAAACAATTTTGACATGTAGACACATCCGCTACTTATGATGCTGATTGCCCCAGGGTATATAGAGAGTCCAGGCCTTATTTAAGCCATTACGTTGTGATAACTTCCACTGAGTGTAATCCAATTCAGCGCTAATTACTATAAATTATCATTAATTAAAGAATTTTCGCTACATACAGAAAAACTACTACACTACGCACACACACACTCAACAGTGAATATGTAAAGTAGGTAAGTATCTACTTGTTTGCTGCTCCGAAATTATTACAGCCAGGAGAAATAATTTACTCGTCGGTCAGTCGCTATGTTGACTGGTCTACACCACTCTTATAGCGCTATGAATTCGTAATGCGCGAGTTGAAATATGATCGCTTATGTGATTATTAGCCGTTAAGTTTTTGTGTATCTTGTTTGGCAATCATAACAGGAGTAAATATCATTAAAGTTTTGGGATGATGCCATATATTTTCCCTTTGGTTGAGCATTGTGTAGGACTTTCTCAACAATTTGGGGTATAGGTATAGCTCCCACGCTTACCCACGCTGGCAACATCCCCTATTTAGTTTGATATATAAAATTTGTAAGGCTGAAATAAAAACTACACCAAGGAGGTCCAAGCAAACTGCCTACATTCGTCATCTCAGCTGACAGCAAAGCTACTTAGGTACATATATTGAGACGAAGAAAATTGAAATATGTACAAACATTAAATCACTATTTGTAGGTAAGTAATATTTAAAAACAACTTTGAAGATGTAAACGTCTACTTCGTTAGTTCTGTTGAGGCCAATATACTTCCAATTACAGAGCAAACAAAGCAAGCACTTATTTTCATTATATCTGACACAACACAATACGACACATCGGGCCAAAACATTTCCAAACGGTCAAGAGGCTTTCTCCAAATCCGTCAAAGAATACCCGATTCACAAAAGCAAACAATAAGAGCGTTCATTAGTTTACTTACTTACTTTAAAACGATGTAACTACACAAGTCAGTCCTTCACGAAAGAGCCTTTAGCTATCGAGTGTAGGAAACTACTGTGCTTTTAAAAAAGGCGTAAGTGACATGTCCGTAAATAAAAATAAGTCTTTTTAGTTGGGAGAATATAATAATAAACGAGTAACAAGGCTCGCCGGCCATGCCATCGAAATATTAATTAGCGACTCTGTTGGTTACGGTCGAGCCAGAGTAGGGATTCCACGGAAAATTTACAATTTAGGTTACAATCTGGGAGCAGATGGCCAAAATAATGATGTATGGATATTTGAATTGCATTTTACTAATTTTGTACGCTTCTAAATATAATAAAACGTATTTTAAGTCGAAAATTGCTCGACATGTTTCTCCCCACACCGAGTAGCATCATCGGGAGCACTCGTTGGCGGACTGACGCGACGCGTGCCCACTATGATGCTTCTCGGTGGAAACTGTCGTGCAATTTTCAATTCCAAATACGTGAGTGATGCGTTTTATTTTTTGCAGCGCTGCCCATTGCATTGCTGTTGCAAGTGTCAAATGTCGATTTTTTTTACATTTGCGACAGCAATGCAGTGGGCAGCATTACTGTAGCATTAATGCTGGTGGTACAGTCTGAACCCGAACGGTTTCTTTAATCAGCGTTTTCCGGCACATAGCCCTTCGGCTTTCGCGGCCATTGGTATAACACCACGCTTGTTTTCATTATTAGTTAATTGGCTCACATTTATAGACGAGTCTATCGCGAATTTATTCTATTACCTTTATTTACCGACATTTCGACACAGGGTTCACTGGTCATGGTCGCAGCTAAGTGATGTCCCAGCAAAATGTCAAAACAGAGATTTGTGCAACTACCCGACGTTTCGACTAGTGAAACCTGTGTCGAAATGTCGGTAAATAAAGGTAATGAAATAAATTCGCGATAGACCCGTCTATAAATGCGAGTTAATATGTGTGCAGAACGAGAATGTTTTAGATATTATATATGATAATTGGGTTAATATTTCGATAAGGATATGCCTATAAAATGCTTTTCAATTGACACATTCTACAGCCATTCAGGCTAATTTACCTAAAACATTTATTCTAAATGAATCCTCGGTTATCGGCTAAAATAAAACGCAGCTAAATCCATTAAACCACCGCTTTTTGTTAAATTCAAAAAACACCAAACGACCGATCAATCATTACGGGCTTCGCGCGTCAACGACAGGCCATCGTTTTTATCTTGCTTGGGATACCGTGAAAATTATGAAAACGCTTCCATTATGTGGAAATTATCTCGTGTTGTACAGTTTTCTAAACATATTTACTTATTTGATTGAGTTTACTCATTAACGCCTGTGCCAAGCCCATAAACTCTAATAAGCCCTTGATAGTCGTTTGTCCTTATCCGTTATTTTGAAAATTGCGTCTGTTAGAAGGGGATGAAATTTAACAAAGCTATGTTTTATAAATACGAGAGTAAAGCTATCACATCTAAGTTATGTTAAGTGTAGCACATGCTTAATGCATATTGGTTCGTTGCATATTGGTAAATAGTGTGCTGGAGAAAGTTTGCCATGTAGTGTGTCACACTTGCGCCGAGAATAAAAATTACTCTACAAAATCTGATGTAAATATAATTTAAGTTATTCAAATGTTTGTTCTAACACGAATAAAACAATTTTGTACAAACATTTATTATCGCGATCCCAAACCTGTTTGCAACTCCAGCTTAACCCTGATCAATAAGCAAGCAAACTTAGTCTCAAAAATTTCCATTCACTAAAAAATTCATTGAAATTGATAATAAATGGACCAATGTTTCCCGGCGGCTGGCGGTTTAAAATTCTCGATTAATTTACTCAGCCACATTAATCTTTTTGTGGGCTCAGAAAATGTTTTCCGACCACTGGGTTTAAAAATTGTTTTTGCGACAGCGAGTGCTCGCTTTGCGCCACCGTAAAATACAGTTGGTATCTCAATAAAAGAAAACAATAATACAATTTAACGGAGAAACGTCCAATTGTCACAGAAACATACATTATCATCAATTCAACTGCATGGCTGTTTCGGTGTCGTTGTTGCTGCCACAGCTGAAGATGATATTCAAACGCCACCATAACACGTTTCTATCGGGTTTCTGTTGCGCTCTTCACTAAGTTTCGTCACCAAGTGGCCAAATGCAAGAACCACAAGTTCTTATCTGTCATTTTTCCAAATTAAATTGGTGACCAGTACCCATTCAAAAACAGGAGAAATTTGAATACAAGCATGAATTGGACGACTTTTGCAAGTAAATAGAAAGTCGCTAAAATATCGTACAGGGCTTAGGAAAGATGACAATCGCTCTCAGTGAAACGAAACGAAACGCTATCTGTCTCTATCCTAATAATGTGGAAAAGTGATAGAGAGACAACAGCGTTTTGTTTTGTTTTCTGCAAACGATTGTCATTTTGGCTAGGCCCTTGTAGTGGAACTCAGATTTTAAAATGTCAACTAGATTTGTTATTTATATGAAACGACTTCGATACAACGCGCGTTGCATCTCGCGCGCACCAATATACGCTAGAGATTGTAAATATCATTTCAATCGTACCAAAGTTAAGATTTTTAAGTCTCCATGAAAATAAAGGCGACCGGATTGATGAAAATAAAGGATTTTGACGACCGGTCTGGCCTAGTGGATAGTGACCCTGTCTGCTAAGCCGATGGTCCTGGGTTCGAATCCCAGTAAGGGCATTTATTTGTGTGATGAACACTAATATTTGTTCCTGAGTCATGGTTGTTTTCTATGTATATAAGTATGTATTTATCTATACAAGTATGTATATCGTCGCCTAGTACCCATAGTACAAGCTTTGCTTAGTTTGGGGCTAGGTTTGATCTGTGTAAGATGTCCCCTAATATTTATTTTTTATTTTATATATTTAAAGGTCTCTATTTTGTAACTTGATAATATAACACTTTAAACTCTCGCGTTTTGTACACATATTTAATTACACAAACGGGTCTACCGCGATATAATTATATCGCGGTAGACCCGTTTGTGTAATTAAATATGTGTAACTTGATAATGTTAGGACTAGATGTGTACCTCCAAAATTTGCATAACCCCGATAGGATCTCAATCCCAGGCAAATTCAGTTACCCAATTCATACATCTCGAGGACAAACAAAGCACTATTGAGATTAGAAACAAATTAGTGCTACGTCTCATAACTTCATTAGGTGACATGCTTTATTTAAGATAGTCCTCTTTATATTGCGCGATTCGTTATTTTCAAACTTCCAAACATATGTTTTTCTTGGCAGTAATAAAATTTATCGTCGCTCTTCAGCGGTGGATTACACAGAATTGTACTTTCTATATTTTTTAAACGTTTTAATCAAGTAATATTAAAATTCACACGGAAACTAGACTATATTTACGAGCTCTAATCAAATCCTTAAAAAGTTAAAGTTGGCTTGATAGAAAGAGATCACGAAAATATGTCTGCTTATCATTTATTCTCAGTGTACATGTACAGCGTTACCTTGCATCCCATAGCACTATAGTTTAAGTATAATAGCTTGTGATTTAGCCGAAGGATGAGACTAGCAAAATTTTAAACAGAAGTATATTTTTAGAGCAATTGAGATAAAAGGTAAAATAAAAACTCACGCGACGGTCATACCTTTCCATCGCAAATTCGCGCGGCGCGCCATAACTTTTGTTTCCATCTAATTTACTGGCGTACATTATGGTTGGCATGGTAGATGGAAGACGAGGTAGTGGATATCCACCAACCCGCTGGGTGGACATAAGAAGGCCTACCAGGGGGCCTATTATTTAGAAGGCGTATAATCGTGCAGATTCTGAGCCTTGGTGCACAAAATAAGGACCTCATGTGGTCGCCACCCTGTCATGAGGAATCGAGGAAGAAGAATTTACTGGCTTTATATTAAAAGTTATCGTTAAACTTACGTCAAAAAGTCGAAGCGTATAAAAGCACCATGGCATCGTAGCTCATAGAATTATGTCGTGTCGCTAGCTTTAATGTAGTTGTTAGAGCATCTCACACAGAACATTGTACGATAATTAACGAAGATGTTACTCGTGATCCGTTGTGCATTACCTACAGAGCGACATGGCTTTCATCATCATCATCATCTCAGCCATAAGACGTCCACTGTTGAACATAGGCCTCCCCCTTGGACCTCCATTCGTACCGGTTGGAAGCGACCCGCATCCAGCGACTTCCGGCGGCCTTAACAAGGTCGTCTGTCCATCTTGTGGGTGGACGGCCTACGCTGCGCTTGCTAGTCCGTCGTCTCCACTCGAGCACTTTTCGACCCCATCGGCCATCTTCTCTGCGTGCAATATGGCCTGCCTATTGCCACTTCAGCTTGCTAATCCGGTGGGCTATGTCGGTGACTTTAGTTTGTCTACGGATCTCCTCATTTCTGATTCGATCACGCAGAGAAACTCCGAGCATAGCCCTCTCCATAGCTCGTTGAGCGACTTTGAGTTTTGAGATGAGGCCGATAGTGAAAGACCACGTTTCGGAGCCGTAAGTCATCACTGGTAACAAACATTGATTAAAGACTTTCGTCTTGAGGCACTGAGGTATGTCGGACGAAAAGACATTACGTAGTTTCCCGAACGCTGCTGATGGCTTTCATTTAAGTATGGTATTTATAACATGATATTATTTAATCAAGTGTACTTAAAAAAAGTTAAGGGGCCCACTGATTACCAGTTCGCCGGAAGATATCAGCCTGCCAGATAAACGCGAAATTTGACAGCTCCGAACAACTGACAGGCTAATATCGTCCGGCGAGCTGGTAATCTGTAGGCCCATTTAAAGTCGTGACATGCGCTCCAATCACTAAGAAGATCGTCGAGATCGTATCAAAACCAGATCAAAAACGAAACTAATTAAATTTGAATCGTCCTCTAGGATATTCACTAATATGTAAAACTTTACTCTCGTCTAGACTATTTAACTTCTAAATCGTCTGACATTGTAGTGTTCTTTGTGAGAAACTGACTTGCTAACAGCACATTTCTCGTAAAAACTAAACTGTAAAGTCTACGTCAAAAATATGTTTACATTGTTCGCCTTATTACAAAGGGTTAAGGTGCAAAAGTGTAAACATATCTTTGACGTCGACGTACCAACGGGCTTCGTAAATCCTCGCGGAACAACAATAAACACATAACAGAGTAGCAAGCAATATTTTACAGGGAACAACGTTGTAGAGGCGTAGTTGTGAAAGAAAGGGTTGATAAATTACGAACTTTTTTATGTCGACGTCAATTTCAGAATAGGTTAGTGGTGAATTTAGCCTATTAGAATAGAGAAATAACCATCGTATCCCGGTTATTTAGGGAGAAAAACATACCGGTGCTATTAATTAAATATCGACTTAAGAGTTAACGATATCGATAGCAAGCAATTTCTAAATTATAATAACAAATGTGAATCATCTTTGAAGTAAACTATATTAAAAGTTCCTTTATTATATACCGGATGGAACAGAACGAAGGAATTTTACGCAAACGGGGAATTGTTATTTCTACTGCTAGGGTTATTAAATCATTTACTTCTTTGTCAGTACACAAAGACATAATCTGTTATTACAATTGTTTTTTAAATCGGATCCAACGTAATAACATTATAAGTACTTATTAACCGACGTGGATGGTACGATGGACTGTAGAACATACGACTTTCCAATAGGCTAGATGACTAATTTTCATTCATGATATCAATCAATCAGGTTTGTTTTTAGGATCAAATGTCTATTATATATGGGACCCATTGCATTAAAGCAATACAAAAGTCAGAAATTATAGTCAAAGTCTGAGAGTCGTACTTCACTCGCGAAACGCCCCTAACAAAACGATATGTGACCGTGACGTCAAGGTCACAGAGAGTCCATCTTGAAATATGAACAAAACAAGAAAATTGCGATTTTGTCGGTGAAATATTGCGTTTACGTTTATACTTTCCTTACAATCTTTTTTTGGATAAAATGTGAGTAATCGAGTGGTATCCCTATTTCTGTCGTTTTTGGAATTTGAAAAAAAAACTTAAATTTTGAAACTTTCAGGTGTACTTTTGTATTATTTCCATATATTTTTTTAATATCCATAATATTGTGATAAATTGCTCATTTGCTATCTATTTAACGAGATTTTGTTGTAAAATATGTGTCATCATTCCAATTTATGCGAATGTTAGGCGATACATATGTAAATATTACTTCGTTTCATAACATTTTGTTCACACTGTACATTCCAGTGTCAGTGTCATACAGACAAGCGTTAGGTATAGCGCTGGTAACAGGTGGCGCAATATGCAAGGATCCCGTTTCGAGTGAAACTGGCGCAGTCTGGTAGGACCAATAAAACTGAAGGTGGTATGTTAATAGAGATGTTTCTGTTTTAGCGTTTTGAAGAAACATTGAAAATAGAAAAAAATATCTGATATTAGAAATTGAATACATGAAGAAGTATTACAAGTCTTAAACTGTCAGCTTACAAAAAATGGATTTTGGAAGAAAAAATGCAACTAGAAATTATTTTAGAGAAAAAAACATTGCTTGATTAGAATACATAAAAAATCTGGGAATAGGACGCTACGAGCTAATATGAAGGATAAACAAATGGTACGTTTTAGTAGTGTTTTTTTTTATCGATGTTGCGATATATAGCGAAGGTCATTATTTTATACAACTTTTCGTTACCTTTATCACGACGTTACTTAAATATTTTCAAAAATTATTCTCGTAACACATCTATTTCGATTTAGCATGAATTCAGTTGAAATTTAACACTTTAAACTCTCGCGTTTTGTACACATATTAAATTACACAAACGGGTCTACCGCGATATACTTTCATTGTTTTTACCTTAAATTCCGACGTTTCAGCTGAGTTACACCAGCTGTGGTCACGGAAAGACTGACGTTCCAGCAAATGTCAACGGAGATATAAATAAAACAAAACTAGACTACCCGAAATTAGTTAATAAAAATTTTCGGGGTAGACAAGAAATTGCAGCAATCAGAATTTCAGTTGAAATTATCTTAAACGAGTGCCAAGTTTTTTAGGAAGATACATTTCAATCCTACATACCCATTTATCTCACTTCGAAAAGAGAGATATGCACGAATTATGCCTCCTCCATACACTCCGACTCCGAGTGCGCAAAGACTAATGATTCAAGTTTTCCTTCGTGTGTAACAAGTATTTGTCAAGGTCTGTCGACACTTAATCTTGGCACCAATGCTAGTAACACTTGTGCTAAACGAAAACTAGCCTCAGGCAAACCGATTTAAGCGTGAATTCGAGGACTGTAACATTTACTAGGAAGTAAGAGCTCACATATAAACTGGTTTACCTTAAGTGTGAGTTCGGCAAGCAGTTGGATTACTGCCTAGGGCCGGTGCAGCGTTTATTATTTCGCATAGCACCATGGACTCCACGCGGAGACTCATCTGCAACCAAGAGTAACTACGATGGCACTTCAAGCACCTTTGCTTGCGCGAAAGGAATATTGTTTGGCTACCTTCTAAAGCTCCTATCTACGCTGATTTTGCAACTAATAAGCGACTTTTCTACAGTTATCATAAAGGTTACTTCTATATATTTCCTTGAAAATATCAATAGGTTGGGATAGCAATAAGAAGAATGTTTGGGGCTCATAATAGCGAGCGGGGAGGCCATAAGCTGTAGTAATATATTGCTAGGACTTACTTCAATTATTCCGTTGGGGTTTTTATATTCGAAACATTATGTGAAGATTTCGTTTACGGACTTGCCGATTAAAATATATGTAGACCAATAAGATTTACTAGTTTATTTTTAATTAATTTAAAAAGATAACATTACTTACGATTAAAATAATTAATAATAAAACTGAAGTTATGTATGTTATAATGTTGACCAAGAAAAGTCAGCAGCGATTTTGATAGCCCACGCAATGCAAGTCAAACTTCTATGAAATTATGACGCAAAAATAACACTTGCACTGCGTTGGCTGCCGGCTTTTCATGGTCTAACTCTATAAACACTTTATTATAGAAAACAACACGACACAATACGAATAGAGAATGAATGGAACAAAGTTTAGAGTTCGTTTTAATAAAACGATATTCATAAAACAATAGCGACTCGCTTTCCGCAGTAAAATTTATCTAAAACTTTCCAACATATTTGTGATATAATTTTCCTCCAGACAATTTGCACCGACACCGTAAATCTAGAGACACAAACAAAGTTTTGGATATCGCCCAAAAGTACGACTTTCTTTGCCTTTTCCAAGCGATTTGGACGATAAATATCTTGAGTGTTGTCGCTTTTCTCTATTTGAATGTACCGAGGGGAGTCATTACCAATATCTAATATGCAGGATTCCATGGATACTTGTATAGTATGTATTTCATCCCATCTTAGCCTTTATGTTTAGCTTTATAGTTAATTCCGTTTGAATGTTGCCATTTCTGGAAATAAGCTTTGATATCCCTACTAATATTAGGTAGGTATTACATGAGAAAGTACCTAAATCATTCAATATTTGCTTGTCAGTCTGCATGTTACCTTTTCACACTTAAACCGCTGACCCAATTGAGATAAAGTTTGAGGCCCGGGAAGGGAATAAAGTGAATTTTATCATCATCATCATTCGACACAGACGAGGTCGCGGGAAGGAGACAATTGAGTTACAATTGACGTAAGATTTACTTTCAGTAGGTATTTAATGTGATTTCTATCATTCATTTCTCCTTGTACGGCGACACCAGGACGCTCTATCCTGATGTGATTTCCATAACTGCATAAAGTATTTTATGTAGGTACCTAAGTGTCTCAAGTGCTCGCAGAATGCCATGTTATTTGCTATGCCATCCGTTTTCTAAATCTAAACTACTCGTAGGTACACTTTGACGACCACCCGGTACATTTTGTACATTTTGACTGCAGACACCCTAACACTGAACATTTATGGCTGAACAAGCGGGACAATTCGCGCGCACCGTATAGTGAAAACGTGAAAGGAAGCCGAAGCTCCTTTGTAAGTCTTGTACGCAAACTGAATATAATCGACTTTTATAGTTTGTCAAAGGACTCTCTCATTTCAAACATAGACAGAGAGAGATCATACTATCTTTGTCTTACACTAGTAATAGCACCCAAAAGAAAAATATGTATAGTTTTCATGTTCTACTGACAAATTTGGTTTGACTAACTATATTAGCTTCGATTTATGATCTCTATTTTAATTAGTTATATCTTCTCACTCAATAAAGGATAACTCACGCTAGACCGGGCCGTGCCCGGGCCGAGGCGTCCGACACGTCATTATCGATGACGGATGATCGGTGATCACGTGGTGCTTTCGATAGAAAACCAGACGCCGGAAGCTCCGGCCCGGCCCCGGCCTAGCGCATGAGTCATCCTTAAGCTCGTTTTGGTACGCCGTAGCTAGATTTATATAAAAGTTTAATATTATACCTACCTACTAAAATTTACATAGCCCTCAGATTTTCTTCTCTCAGTATAGTAAATGGCCCGGGCTACTCCATTTCGTGCCCTCCCTGACATCGGAACGCAAATGCACGTCCGTGCATAAGATGGTTAGCTACGATGCTTTCAGTGCTATATTGTCTGTAAAAATACTCTTCAATTGGGGTAGTGCTTCATCACAGCGTATTTATTATCAGAGATTCTGGAGATTCTAAAAGTCGTCGTGGTACTTTTGAAAGTAAATTATTAGGTAAACCGTGGTTTGCAAATATTGAAGACAAGTGATATACCCAAAATAGTTACTTCTGATGCAAGTTCAATACTTAATATTTATTATTACTGTTGGTATTTTTATTGAGCGCGGCTATTTTTGACCGTAATACTAATATTTGAATTTTAACTTTGTCGTCAGGCCTTTTTAAAATTATTGTTGTGGAAAAAGAATGTTTCTTTCCTCCAATCCCAATTTCCTCATAGCGTTTCTGGGAAAACAGGAAAACTTACTTTCTGTCTCAAATCTTTACTATCTATCCTCTGAAAAATTGTAGCACAGTCCTCACTGCAATCCTTTGTTTCAAAGTACCTCAATGTCGGAAAAATCTTGTTTACACGTGTTGTCAAGCGCATCATAAATCACTCCGATTTTATTACCATCCATAGCAGGCTTATGATCTCTTTTAGACCAATTTAAACGTGATATCTTACAAACATAAAAAGTTGTTACAAATTTGTAATTGATTTCAAAAGGGGTTCCATAATTCGTCGGAGTTATTTTTCTGTCAAGCAGATCCTCATAGAGTGGACCCTGCGCCGTGAAGCCCTAAAGGGGCTCGGTGTTACCGTAAAAGTTAGAAGAGACTTGGTTAAAATATTACAAACTGACGTGGATGGAGTTAATGTGCGTGTAACACTATTTATTTATTATTATTATTTGTTATCCTGTGATGTCCCACTGCTGGGCAAAGGCCTCCCCTCTCTTTCCTCCACGCATCTCGCAATATTAGGCCAATCTTTCCGAAAGCGTCAAGATCGGGCCGCCATCTCCTTCGAGGTCTGCCGTGATGGCGCACTACCAAACGACTTCTGGGCCAAGAAAACTACCGACTGGACACCAAATCTAGTGCGTGAAACACTAATGTGACAGATAATATTTATTTGAGATCTTGAGGCGATATTGTTGATACGCTATGGAATAATCTAGCCCTCAACAATGAAGCACCTGACACTCTCAGCTGACTGCACTCCAAACTTCAAGTCGGAGCACTCATCCTAGGACTAGGAGGATTGTCTAAGGGCACACTCTAACTTAAGCACTTTGTCGGAACTTATTGGATGTACGTGGGGTGTACGCTTCGTGCATACATTGTTGCGACTAATTTTATTTAAGTAGGGCTTTTTATACTGACTTCCAATAAGCAGATTTTTAATGATGGGGATTCCGAGCAAAATACTGGAAGTACTGGTAGCTTTAAATGTGCTATTTCGTCTAAAAATTCAGTCCAGTTTCAGTGGTCTGCTGCCGAGAGTCGGGCTTGGCTCGCCGAACGGAATAAATAGATTTCGGAAAACTTTTCTACATATACTTACGACAGACTACGCTTATAAATGCCAAAGCTTTCGGAACTTGGCGGAACCACTACACATTGGTGCTTTGTATACTTATTTATTGACGACTGCTCCGAGCAGTAATTAGGTGGAAAAGTGACATTTTATCACGCCAGGCGGCGCGGTGTACTTCCGTGCTGCGCTTTACCATAAAAGCTATCTTTTCCCCGAAATTGTAACCGTGGTCGTTTTTGTCAAAATTGGCTCAATGCTGTGCGCCAAATTGCAGAAATATAGGAGTTCATTTATTTCCTTAAGATTATACCCGGAGAAAACGGTGGGAAAAAGCGTTTTGCCTTAAATATTTGAAAGCGAATGCATAGTTTGGTTATGCAGACTGCACTTTACAGAAAAGGATTATTTTTGAAGGAGTAAATATTCTTCTTCTTCTTCGTTACACTGTTGACAGAGTGGTCGTGGCCATTATGTAGACTTGAGCGACTAGTTTAACGACACGTCGCCATTCCTCCCGTAGAGCTGATTTCCGTGAGCATTCGCTTACTGTGGCCGACACACTGGCTTTGATTTGTTCGGTCCATCTCATTGGCGATCTTCCTCTAGCCCTGTCGCCTCCCACTCTTCCTTGCACAACTAGACGATCTATGGATGTTCCGTCTCGCCGAGGAGAAGTAAATATATAGGTGAGGATCAGTAAAAAAAATCGGAACCATGCACTTGACACGAATCTTTGGCAAAGAACGATTGCCAGGGGTGACATCTGTCCAAACCTTTCCCTGTGCCTCCTCATTAAGGAGAAGTGGATTCTGATTTAATAATGCATGCACAAGTTTTGTGAATTTTCTGTTCTGTCAGGAGATGACAGATACAGTGAACCTGAGAGTATTATTTTTTAATTATCATTACATTTTAGTTTAGTAAACCCTGATTTAAACTTTCACGATTTTTAAACATTATTAAAATTCAACCAACTCCACCAACTCAACTCAACTCAACTTCAACCAACTCAACTCACTCAACTCAACTCAACTTCAACTCAACTTCAACCAGTGTCAACTTTAGCCAGTCTTCTCTGAGACCACGGGAACAACGCCATCCTCTAAACGTCGGAGGTAAATCTTAAAACTTAAATACGCGATTAAGTCCTGTTGTGCAATTTAATAATGTTAGTAAGCCCCGTTTTGTAAAGTATTTAATCTAGATTTATTAAAATTAAAGCCAAAATTCCGCTCTTAGTACGATAAATCATTCTAATGGAATATGTATGACATTTAATTGACAGGTACTAATTAATGATTGCAGGCTTTACAAACTAATTAAATTATTCCAACGTGTTTGAATATTGAAGTTATCTAACTAGCCGCCGTATTTGAACAATGTATGTTTGCCAGACTATAGTTCTGTTAATAGCGAATAAATTTGTCTAAGTCTACCCGCCACCTGGGGTAAAAACTCACCTTGTTCTTGCTTCTAAAGTTACTTTAAACTTTGTCTGAATACTTTATTCTATTCGTAGGCAATTTACCAAAGTTTTGATTGTAAAAAATCAATCATCCATCATCTCATAAACTTGTATTTTAAATATGTATAATTCTAACAGAGATTTTCTCAAAGTTCTTATGATAAATATTGCCTCCGGGATAATTCTGTTTGATGGATTACCTTTAAAAGCTTAATATTTTATAACCAAAATTATAAACCATTTAAATAACTTTAATCTCGTATTGTTATGAATGTTATCCACCAAAAATTTAAGCGACTTCCAGAAAACAATTTGTAATGCAAGTATTATATACAATTGTCTAAAATTATCTTTTGTATTCTTTCAATTACTATAGGTAACAAAATCGAAGTGGTTTGCTGTACAATTTCAAAGAAAAGGTTTCGAATCTCTGGTTGTGTCATTTTTTTGTGTCTATATAATCTGGAATGAAGGATAGTTTTAAAGGTTTATAAAACGGATTCTGGAGGAGATAGTCCACGGTTCAAATAAAACAAGACTTTTGTTTGAAGTCGCGTATACACAATCGATGACACAAACTGAGACTTTATTGCACCTGCGGCTGTTTCATGTCTTCTATCCCTGTCTATGAGTACCAGTTAGAGCAGGCTATTATGTTTGTAATAAAGAACTGGAACTTCAAGTAAATACGAAATACCTAGTATAAATTACGCTTGAGAATACAGGGTCATTTCGGACCGTTAGCCATATTGTGCGAGGTGATTAGGTAGGTCATACTGAACAACTTTTTCTATGGGACCAACCCCGAAATCCCAAAAAAAATTTGGCCTTCCCATAGAAAACGTCGCATCCACTCGACCAAAATGTATGGAAAAGGCAAAAAAAAATTTCGTGATTTCGGAGTTGGTCCCATAGTTGTTCAGTATGGCCTACCTAATCACTTCGCACAATATGGCTAACGTTCCAAAAATGACCCTGTATAGAGTAATCTTTCTACATTTACATAAAACAAAAATTATTAACTCCGTTTGAGCCTGATAAAATAAAGTAAGTACTTTTCACCACACCGGCTTGTAAAGGCTCTCTTTATGTGTTAAAGAAAACGTTGCATTTCATCCACTGAATTGGCAAATTAAGTAATTAGACGAGAATTGTGATTTGTTTCCACATGTTGGCTGGCAGAATTTATATTTATGTGAAGATTTTAAATAATATCTTTTAATAACGTTCATTTGAATTTTTTCGGTTTCCGTTGCCGGGCGTCAGACCGTCAACAACTCCTGAGGATGCCTCGTAGAGAGGCGAAACACGTGTCGAGGTTTATTCTTTTGGTGGTGGTTTGTTATATTTATTTGCGTATTTATTTTTGCGGTGGGAGGGTGGGAATATTAATTGCATGTAAAAATACGCAAGTAAGTATAACGGGTTAGCACTGATTGACTAGCACGTTATCTTTTCGCGGATTAGCAAAATAATATTTTGGTTTTAATTAGTATGGATTTCCGCAAAGTAACGCCTGATTCTATTCACTATTTGATTTGTAAAATTTATGTTATATTCCTCATGTTAATAATATGCTTAAAGCTTGAATGTCACTCCTGACTGCAACACGAGTTTTCCTAAACGTCTCGACGAGACCTAATTGCATTTCGTTGCAAAGCCGGAATGCAACACGGGACTCGTGCTAATCCCGTAGATACGAGTATTAAGCTACTTAAGAACTTGATTACTCCTGGCCACAATTTAAAAAGAAAAGTTGTGATTTTACATATCCTTGCTCAAGCACCTCATAATTAGGTATATTTTAAATACCAATTTAATTTAATACCAGAAATTTGCAATAACAATTCGCGTCTACGAAAAAACGTTTAGGGAGTGTAAAAATGATAAGCAACATTTTTTAAACGTGGATCCAATGCGACGTTCAATACAACATTGACATGGTTAATTGTAAATTTCTGGGAGACCGAGCTCTGCTCGGAAAACATATATGTACAAACTCAAAAATGCGCGTTTTCCCAGAGATAGACTTAGCTAGATCGATTTATCGCCCCCGAAAACCCCCATATAGCAAATTTCATCGAAATCGTTAGAGCCGTTTTCGAGATCACCGAAATATATATATAAACAAAAATTGCTCGTTTATAGGTATTAGATAGATAGATAGATAGATTAGATTTACAGATAGTGAAGCACCTAAAACTAAAGATAATAATCTGTCAGATGGAGCTTATTACAACCGTCTACTCTAGTGAGTATTAATTTAATTGGCAGCTTAATATTAGTTATTTAAAAACATTGCAGTACTATTCTCATTTTACTTTACAATGCAATTACAAACCACTTGAATTGCATGCGAACAACTTGCGGCGTTTTAAACACAAATTTTAACGTAAATTTCATTAGTGTCTGGAACGTTTCTGCAAATGTCTGATAAGGGAAACTGACTTCGCAACTTTGCCAGGGTTCCCTGACCGCCCTGTTTTTATACATTGCATGTTGTAATGGAGTAATAGGTAGGAAAATCAGGTTTTCGGTTATTTTCCGTTCATGTCATCTCGGATTATGGGTAAATATGGTATCCATGCATTCAGTATGATGCCCTGAATACAAATATATGAGATGACTAACGCGAGAATGGTGGGGCTAGTATAATATAATACCATAAGTACTTTAGGAGTTAGCTTTTTATAAAATACTAGTTAAATGATGTTTATAAATATTAAGAAAAGGTAATGTACAATGGCTAACTTAATCCTCTACGGGATCTTATTCAATTAATATTTTGGTAGATAACATCTTGTTACAGGGTGGCCCGAATTTTATTAATAATGTTAAATAAAGAAGAAGAAATTCTTACTTACGCGTATTTTACAAAATGTCATTAAAAGTGAAAACTACAATCATTTAAATAAAACAAAAGGTGTAATCTTCAAATTATTCTCTTTTAGCTTTGATACACAAATGCAAACTTCTTTTATAATTATTAACAATATTTCCGCAGTAAAAATAATGTCAAACTATTTTTGAGCCTTCCTGTAAATAAAGTTCTCTCACACGACAACGTCGTCATTCTCAAGAATTTTACAATTGAAACATAAGATATTTTAATCGAAATGAGTCCATATTAATCTACATTTTCTTGTATAAAAATGCTTTGAAATATTCCAACAGAAATCTCAAGGCGAGAATGATAGATAATAACCCTAAATCATGACTGTTTGTTATCGCCCGCGCGATCTATGATATCAATAAGCATTCCCAACTTTTCCAGTTTTTCACCGTGCAAAATGGCAACATTCAATATGGAAACTAACCCGAAATATATCATGTTTATGTGCCAACTTCTATTCGAAAGATTCGAAATTCTTAGTCCTATTTCAGAAGTATTATTAATGGCCGTACCTTGAATTTATGTTCCAAACGATTATAAAATCAGGCATTTAGCCAATAAGTAACAGCTAATAAATAAAACAGGTACTCTGAAAATACGTACCTACTTACATAAATACTATTGAGTAATCAAAAATAAGATACAATCCATCAGACGACCAGTCTGGCCGAGAGGGTAGTGACACTAGTGACCCTGCCTGTGAAGCCGATGGGCTGGGTTCGAATCCCGGTGATGAACAGAAATATTTTTTCCTGAGTCACGGGTGTTTTCTATTTATATAAGTATGTATACTATGTATTTATCTTTATAAGTATGTATATCGTCGCCTAGCACCCATAGTACAAGCTTTGCTTAGTTTGGGTTGGTTTGGGGCTAGGTTGATCTGTGTAAGATGTCCCCTGATATTCCTGAATCGCCATACAATCGAACTAAGGTACACTCTCATTTTTAAACGACATTCTAAAATTGGAATTCAATGTAACATTAACATTCAACTAACATAATTATATTTATGTCTGGTAGTTTTCGTTGCTACAAAGAAATTAAAGCAATGAGGGTTTCCGCGATTGAGTTTTTCACTAGATGACAGCACCGTGGCGAGAGGTCTAGCTGTCATAATCCACCAATCATGTTTAACCATGTTTTTTTTATTGGTGGATTTTGACAGCAGCTGTTAAAAAGACCTCTCGTCACGGTGCTGCTATCTAGCGAAAATCTCGATCGCGGAAACCCTCATAAGATGTTTACATACAACTCGTCCATTGAAATGTCAAAAAGATAAATAAGACGCAAAAATTTTTATCCACTATTTATTTTCTTGTGGTGGTTATTGATAGTCCACTAAATAAATAAAAATAACTGATGTTACGCAGCGAACTGTCGATATTAATCGGAAAAACAAAAGCAATTTTGAAATTTATTCTAAGCATGAAAAAGACCTGTACCTAATGTTTTAGTTCAGTACTAAAATCTAGCACAGTGGGATACTAGCAAATGCTAGAAATCACTTAAAGCTGATTGGGCAACTGCTATATCTAACAAGCATTAAATTGACTTAGGCGAAGTGCCGCACAACAACTGGAATTCAAACTCAATTCTTCGTATTCTCTTGTGTGCACTTAAAGCAATAGTCTAAGAGGCAGTTGTGTATAGTATATCTTTCAAGCAATTACGATGGATAATTCGGGTAAGTGTGACTGGCCTTTACATTGGGGTCTGTTTACATATTGCTTAGTGTTTATTGCGAGTTCATATATTTAATACTTGCGTTTAGTGGCCGTGTAGCAGCCTAACTTACTCTACACCCACACTTATGTAATGACATTACTTGTATAGTAATTATATATTTTATGGCAAAAGCCTTTTAATTCCACGACGGTGGCAAACAAAAGTTCACCTTAGCTCATGGAAAGCGGTTACAGTAGCATAAATTATGGACGCTAGCAATAAAAGAGCGCACTCTCGACCTTTATATAGATAGATATAAAAAGAATCACATTATTCACAAAGGGACCAGTGCTGGTACATATTACACGATACACGTGCCACACACAGTGTATCCTCGAAAACTCTGGCAATTGTACTTACTTAAGCCTAAGCTACTTAGATACATGATCTCACTGTCCATGATCTCACCTTAATTATAAGATTCATAAATTACATAATTTTTAAGTATTAAATACTATAATTTCTAATTAATGTTGTGCTTGGTAGTTATTGAAATGTAAATTTAGAACTATAAGTTTAGCATAACATTAAGACGCATGTATCCAATTTACATTTTGTTACCTCGCCTTGAAATAAAGAAATAAATAAATAAAGATGGTGAGCTTTCCTCAACTGTATGTTTCCTCAGAAAGTTCTTGCCTCGCACAGCTAAACTGTGGAATAAATTGTCCCTTGCGGTTATTCCGGCCGAAACGACCTTCAAACCTTCAAGAAATGAGGGTACTTCATCTTCAATGCCGTCAACTCACTTACAACCCATCTGGTGTTGCCGTATCCATGGGTGATGTTAATTGCAGACGATTAGTCTGCCTATTTTGCCTCCTACATATATCATAAATCATAAAATATGCAGAATTTTCGTCGTCGATCTCTTAGACTATAAGAAGTGTGAGACATGCATAGAAAACAGAACTCCGTTATACGTTCAAGCACTTTGCTAGGAATATTGATAACTCTAACACTAAATTCTGTTTATCGACAACTTTATTTATTCTTTCTTTCTACGGGAAAAGGCAAGTTTTTTCTGCTGAGTCTGTTCAATGGTTTATCTAACTTTATCCTGTTTAAGTGTTTGTGTTAGTCTGGATTTGTGTGTGAGAAAATATTTTTAAGAGATATTTAGGTTACAATATTTTTAATCGATTGGCAAAAAAGGTAGGTAGCAAGGTACCGAATGTTTTTGAATCATAAAGAGGCACATCTATGTTTAAATATACAATATACATACCTACATACGTCTTAGAAACACAATTTAGAGATTTTGACGTTATTAGGTATTATTTGTCAGTGTTAGATATCTTGGTTGTTACACCTTATAAATAAAATTCTACAATATTATGGTTCGACATTCTACAACAATGTAGACCATTGTGGCGTGGAATTTACGAGCAACATGGTCCGCAAATTATCACTTAAATCTGGTAAGTAACTCTACAACATAATTTCCTAAACAAAATAAAAATTGACGATATCGAGGCGCGCAAAGCGTGTCACGCACAGAATCAATGAAACAAGACCGCTTGCCAAAAATCTAAAGGCACGTCGCACCAAACCGCTCATCCCAACTCCAAACATGATTCCGTTGAATTTGTCAACCTATCCAGCTTCAATGAACCAATCGGAGCCGTGCCCAAACATTTTATTGACACCGAAACTTCTGCCAACTTCGCGCGTGCCACGAATCATAATATGCTCTGCCCCTACCAAAAACATCGGAATTCGAAACCTCGTTATGTACCTACTCTCATGAAATAGGATTAAGAGCGAAAGAGATGCAGATAACGAAATTTCGGTTTTCGAATGACTGTGTAGTCGTAGTAGCGCGAATGTTAATTTGACATTAGTGCGGACTGTTACTTGGTTCGTGTTCATAAATGGATATCGAAAATTTCCTGTGAAAATATTGCTGGTGATAATCTAAAATTGCCTTTTTTTCTGAAATAAACCCACTAAAAAGGTTCGTTTTGGCGGTACTATAATTATGTAAGTACATTTAATAGTATCAAACAAAATAAAGAAACGTTTTAAGCGTGTTTTTGTTAGTTTTATGGAAACATGAGGAGTAATAAAATATGGATAGAAGCAAGAGTTTTTTTATGTCCATAAAAAACACATTTTTGTATAAAAAATAATTAATTTTGCATGGTGCGTTTCAGAGCCTTTACATAATTTCAACCAGAAGCAAAGCTAGCACAGCTCACGTAAATTTAATATAACATAACAAATGAGAACACTTAAACAATTCGGAGAATCCGCAAGGCGCAGCTGCAACAAGTGCGGCTGGCGTAAATCTCTACTCTCTATTCATCATTCTTCATCTTACTTAGCCAAGTATCCCGGACAGCACCATTATGGTCCGCCGTTTTCCTACTAATATTGCGAGGATACGGCAAAGAGTAAGCTAATTTACAATTAAACTATGTTTAAAACTATTGTACCCAGATTTAAGGAGCCTCAGAGAGCACGCGTTACGCTCGCCAAATATATTGACGCATGGCAATAATGTTGATTACAGGTTTATTTCAGAAAGATATTCGGATAGCTTTCTAAATTACGACTGAACACATACTTCAGCGCTACGTATGCTGCAAATTGACCCTATTTTGTGGCAATTGAAATTATTGTTGCTACGTCACGTTTATGTGCTATATTGCTTACTTATAAATTAAAAAATGTTATTTCATATTTCACGAGTAAGTATTTAGTTTTATATCATACTTTTACTTTATTTACCTACTTAGTGGCCAAAAAGATAGTTAAATTGAACCTATGTAAAAAATCTGTGTCCAGACATGAAAATCTTAGTATTCATTTGGCGTTGAAAAAAAAAACATTTACGGTTGCCAGTATTTTATCTTGTCTCATTTTATTACATACATTTAAGCATATTCTGCTATGGCATGGCCCGTGAGGTAGATTTCTAATTTCACAATTTGTTATGGCTTTGGACTGGTTTTGATACGACGTTGAAGATTACTTATGCTGATTGGTGCACAAGATAAGATAAGATAATATTTAAAAAAAAATGTGTAAATGAACTGAAAGCCGTGCGTGAGATGCGCGCCTACCTATCACCAGGAACAAGTTGTCAAATATGAATCAGGCACCCTTACACGTTATGTGAATACAGTTTGTTTCTTGACTACTCTATGTCAGTACTCAGCGTTATGCCTTCCCAGTGGAGAGTAACTAGGCACATTCTTACGTTTTCCATTTATTGTAATGCCAGTCTAAGCCGCAGCGCTGCTAATAAGTCTAGCCGATGTAAAAATATTCTGAGTATTCGTTAATTTTGTTCAGCTATCTAACTACTTATATCATGGAAATAAGTACTACAAATAGGTACAGAGTACTACAAATAGGTACATAGTACTACAAATAGGTACATAGTACTACAAATAGGTAAAAAGTAAATAGGTACTAAATATTACCCCCTTATTCATAAACGTCTACTAAAGTTGACAAGCCGATAATAATCGTTTGTCCCTTTCCGACGTATTGGTATGATGGAAAGGGACAAACGATTATTAGCGGCTTGTCAACTTTAGTAGACGTTTATGTATAAGAGGGTTAAACTTTTGGACGCCAATGACCGATATATCCGCACCGTAGGTTCAACGCCAAATACTGATTAATCGGTCACAGACCACAGAGCAACATAGACCTACGTGCATATGCATAGAGTTCAATTTCAGTTTTGACACTTCGGTGACGTGGCGTCCGCGTGACACATTTTGTGTTTGACACGACGTCGAAAAGGTTAAGCCTTCATAAAGCAGAGGGAATATATTTCTCATCTGATTTTGAACTTTATTTCTTATATAGGTAGGTATCTGTTAATTGTTAATTCATTTCATAATTTAAAGTCCTATAGCAGCGCGGCATTTCTAGCCACATCGATCGCACACAAAACGCGAGTCCGCAGGAGGTAGTAGAGCACGACGAAGACTTTTCCGCTTAAGGTTCTCCAGCCAGTCATCGTCATGCTTAGAAGTTCCGACTTTAATGTCATGACGCCACTCCGGTAGTTCTGGTACACCGTCGGCGGCCGATGATACATTGTCGGTTCCATCGAGCATAGTTCTCACGTTCCATGTGGCGAATCGCATAATATTAATAACGTTAGTGTGATTCTTTTCTCTTCTCGTTGTTTTGTCAGGTGCATTAGATACCCATCCTGTTTCAGACACTGCGACATGCCTGCTGTTCCACACACCTATAGGAGCGCAGGATGAGAGGCGGACCAGTACCTTATTGGCCGGGGGCTGCCCAGCTGAGGCAGGCGGTAACTGGTCAATTTGCCGCGATGGACTATCCTACCGTCAGGAGTCACCCCTGGCGCCCGCGCACACGCCTATTAGCGCAAAGCTTATCATCGGTGACTGTGACTCCCGTGTTGTAATCCGCACCTTTTCAGGCTTGGGTGGAGTGTCCCCTCCACAGGCGCTGCATGCCTGGGACGCAGTTTGGAGTCACGAACTTGCCCAGCATCCGCGACCCCCTCTCGGCCTAGTCAGCTTAACCCACAGGAATGAAGCTAGTCATTACGTGCGGAGCTGATTTGGCTGCAGGAGTTATACAAGAGTCAAAAATGTTGTTGAAAAAACCTTGAAATCACATTAAACGTTTTAGGTGTGCCATACTACATAAAGTTCAATACGACACAATATATGGAAACCAGGATTTTTAATGGTTTCAGAGTTGCTGCTATAGTAATAGTTGCACTAGACTTATATCGACCGGGATATGGACCGTGATTATCTTTGGAATGTTTTCGAGCTCCCGTTATTTCGACGCAGTTAGGTACATGCATCTATCACGGGTAACGGATAAAAACTGTTATAGTCATAGTTGATCATAGAAATGAGTACAATCGCGTAGATATATATCTATCTTGGATTATCTAAAAAATGTTACTTCGTATAAGTAATCCGATGTTATAGGATCCGGTATAAACATGTGTAAACACTTCGTAACCATCGGCAAGTTATTCAAAATGATGTCGAGGCTCACTGACTCTTCAAAATAATTTTGTTTGACTCTAGTTAATATTCAAAGGGTGTCTGTGCCCTGAATAAAGAAATTAGGAGAGGAACGGCGATATGGATTTTGAAAACATATTTTCACGCTAAAGCGACTTATTTTCTCTTTTATGACAATAAAAAGTAACTTCAAAGACTGATATTTTTTTATGAATGCTCTTAGGCTATTTTCCGATAAGTTTATTTCTATATGTAGTTATGTACTGTTTGTTAATTATTAATTGTTAACAATTAGTATTTATACAAAAACAAATTCTATAAAACTAAAATGTAGAAGTTACTTAAGCTACTAGAAATAAAGTCAAATTAAATTCCTTTGTTTCTTAGAGATGTTTGAAATGTTAATGTCATTATTATATCTATATCAACGTTTGATAAGAAAAACAAAACAGTTCATCTTTATGCTGACCGCAATTTGCGGTTATTGAACGCATCATAGAGAGTTTATGAATTATGATACATATTATGTGTGTAGATAAATACGTACATACGAGTATATTGAGAACATAGAACACCTTTGTCGTAAAGTTAGATCTCATACGGCAATGTTAGCAGGGATTGTTTGTCTGCAAGTTCCAAGGTCGGCAGGCGCCGAACAACGCGATGTGACAGTATTGTTTGCTTGCTAGTTCACGGTATTGATGTCCAAGGTATCAGGGAATTCGGCTAGCCGAAATAGTAGTTTATGTAAGTAACTGCTATTTCGACAACTACTATGTCTCGAGACCTTTCTCATGAGTCTAAATTCGATATATTTGTGTTTTTTTCATCGAGGAGTTCCTTTGATTTCATCCTGACCACATCAGATCAGCTCCATGTTAGCATGTTATTGCCTTGCCATCGGAACTACAGAAGTACTCCAAATTTCAACTGAATTAGAAATTTGTTCAAATTTAAGATGCATTATTTGAAGCACTCTCATAGTTACATACTTATACAGGGTGATTCATGAGACGTGAGCAGGACTAATCCTGCACACTCAGTAACTGATAATTGATCAATCACCATCGTATTTAGGTGAAACAAACACACTTTTTCCTATTTTTTAACTTTTTGGTGAGGGCAAATTTAATTCTCTACAATCATGGTCAGCCTACAAAACCTAATTAATTAACATAAAACCTCTTTAACCGTAATGACAGCATTTTGATTACGAAGAAAATAAACTGTCAAACTTGGTGAGATACGAGTTTTCAAAAGTAACCAGACTGTGATGACAGTAATGACATTCAATTTGACACAGAATATCGGTAGTTTAAGTATTCTAATTTTAGGGTGACCATGCATGTCGTAAATAAATTAATAACTTTTTTTTTCAACACCACTGGAAAATTAACGTTAACCCACTAATACTGATACGAAACAGTTGCTTGTAATTTAGGAAATGCGCAGTGTTAGTCCTGCTCACGTCTCCTGAATCACCCTGTATGTATACATATAAATATTTTAAAGGGATAAGAATTTGACGATAAATAAAAATGTGTAAAAAAAGCCGTAGGTAATCATAGTCGCAATATAATAAGGAAAGATCAGAAGTCACCACATTCGGCTATCAGGCGCAGCCCTACGCTAAAACAGAATGGTACCTATCCTATTTATTTACCTGCGTTTGACGGCATCTTTATTCGTCCTAAGCTATCCGCTTAAGCTTTCGCCGAAAATTAAAAAAGTTTTGGAACACATTTAACACATTCGGCGATCAGGCGCGGCCCTACGCTAAAACAGAACTGTATTTATTTACCTGCGTGTCACGGCATATTTATTTGTCTAAGGCTATCCGCTTAAGCTGTCGCCGAAAACTTAAGAATTACTGGAACAAAATTAAACACATTCGGCGATCAGGCGCAGCTCTAAGCTGAAACAGAATGGTATTTGTTTACTTGCGTGTGACGGCATCTTTATTGAAGGTGTCTGTTTGTTTGACTAGTTCTCGACACGCCCCCTTGTTACTGAGCTCTCCTTGACGTGCTTCCATTTTGGAACGACTTGGAAAATCTCCAATTTTGTGTACTCTCAGAATTTAAGCTTACCTTTTACATGATACTTACGTTTTTGTAGTCACTCGTGCGATATGTTTCTGTAAGCTTAGATCTCAATTAGGTCACTTACAGTGTATGAGCAGCGGTAATAGTTTAAATTCTCTCAGAATTTGAATATTTCTAATAAATAATAGTATTTCTGATATAGGTACATTACATAGATTAAAACGTTAAATTATTTAAATTTTGAAAGATACAGTTTGAAGAGCTACAAATTCTACTTATGTTTCTCGTTGCTGCGGAAATATAAAAATACCTAATATATTTTTCTGCAGTGAATAAGATAAAACGACAAAATATTTATATGATCCGTGGCTTTTATTTAAAAAAGGAAAAGGTAGGAACATTTGAACTACTAAAACTGCAATAAATACTTTTGTGACTAACTGACAATATATTGTGATTGATAATAAAATTAAAAATAGGAAGGCACAAATACCAAAATTATGAGATAAAACATCTTAGTGTTCTAAAAGGTACCTATCATTATTGGCTTTATGTATGTCTGGACCGGCGATACTAGCCATCAAAAACGCTATAGAATAGCGTTTCGGTTCAATAACATCGTCAAATATCAGCTCGTACTAGTGAGAACCAGTAACTGCATAGAGAGCCCATACGTTTTACACTCTTCTCCATTTTCACATGACACTGCCGACATAAAACAAGTAAGGTGACAAGGACGGCTTCCTCTTGCCAAGGATATTCCTAATGAGTAACAAGTGCAAGCGAGTCTAATATGAGGTGAACCAGTGTTAGGGCTTTTGTCTTCGGTTACCGGGATAGTTACTAATGAAATAAAGGCACATACATAGGTAATCGGATTATATCGCGTATAATTAATTTAAAATACATCTCGACGTTTCGAAGCCTGTACAGCGTTTGTAGTCAAAGGGAAATTCCGGTTACACGCGATAGACACGATATACTTAATTCGTTTACATAGTTTTATTTCATAAGTATTTGGGTTATTTCTCGATTGGCTGTGAGATGGATCAACCAATATTGGTATAGTGTGAATCAAACGATCTGATCTAGTTTACTCAAAGAGTCTCAAGAATACAATACCATTGAGTGGTAAACCACAAATTAGGATAATCACCTCGTAGTAAAAGCAGATTATAACCGCCTTAAAATGTTAGTATAGATTAACGACTCTATTTCTTTAAACAATAGATTACAAAATACACTAACTAAATAATGGCTAACCTAACTTTTTTTGCATTTAACAACCATCGACACTCAAAAAGAATGCACTCAGTAGAAAAACAGCTATGAGATTCCATAAAATTTCATTATATTATCGGCTCTATAGTCTTATCATAAGGATAAAAATGCTTTGAAGGTAAGAATAACACTTCACACGTTTTGCATTTAGAGATAACAGATGTACCGCCAGGGTCGTACTCGGATTGTTGCAATTGATAAGCACGCGTGCTTTATCTGTTTATGTTGGAATGTTATTTAGTGGTAATTTTTTCTGACGTATACCTAACTACTATTGTAATAAAAGAGCGAGCGAGACACCAATAAAAAAAAATAACTTGCCCGTTATCAAATTGTGGGACACATTATGATATGATTGTAGTTTTAAATCGTAGTGTCTAACTGGCTTTCGCTCGTTCAGTACATGTGTTCTTATTCAATTCCTACTGATCTTTTACGCAACTTGTCTAAGTTTTACCGGACATTCCCTGCTTTCGATTGGATTTTGTACCTTGTGATTTTAACGACCCTGGCTACGTTTTACTGGACTTGCTAATAATTATGTGGCGACCGTGGGTCAATGCGAGTGCAAGTGGACATTAACTAATATGTATAATAATTATACATTTTTATCTTTCTACATATTTTATTTAACACCAGAATACGTCCCTGTCGTGGCTAAGGTGCATGTGACTTTCCAAAAGATTGAATATGATATTATCTTTTTAGACCATTTTAACCCCATTCAACAAGAAATAAGGTTTAGAATTCAATATACATGCAATGTACTTCTAACTTATTTTGTAAGTAAATTGGTTGGCGCCTACGAGAACAAAAGCAGATAATAGGATTGTAATAGAACAATGCCATTGTTAGTACAGGTAAGTGAACAAGATCAGTTCAAAAAATTTTATCTATATTAATCTACTCTTCTTCTCCGCTCTGCTGGGTTATAACTCTCCACTCGTCTCCGCCTCAGTGAAAAGTCAGCCTTATAACAAAAACTCAGTCTGCCTTCGAGCAACACCGGCTTCCGACATGTCGGAAGGGAGGAGCCCTAGCGATATCTCGTACAAATCGGTCTGCCAGTTTTTCCGGGGGAAAACGTCCACGCAGTCGCACTTCTCACTCATTACATACAAAATCCAATCTGTAATAAGGACACAAATACAAATAAAATGACACACGTAAAAAGACAAATCTTGCACACCTCAATCTCTTTTTATGTACGGTTGAGTCACAACACGCACCGCGCTAGTTGTGTGCATAGTCAGAAGGGAAATAGTGCGAATGCCGACTAGCGTTGTTGGCGCGACACGAGTTGGACTCGCCTGTAGGAACTCAATAGAGACAATACCCGGCCAGGGATATAAATCACGAACTCGGCCTTTTATTATTCATCGAAGTTTCGAAGCGTGGACGTGGCGTGGCGTCCCGTTACATGAATTTTATAAAGTTGACCTTACCACAGTAAAGTATGCGTCAGTAGGATAAGCGTAGGCGGGCGATTTTATTAAAAGTTGTCCCCTACACTTTTTTTCAAATTTGGGATGTTTTAGGTTATTTCTACTCAGACACTTTTTTTCTCCTATTAGGAACAAAAGAGCTCATGATTCTGAGTAGAAATAACATAAAAATCCCTAATTTGAAAAAAAGTGTAGGGGACCACTTTAAATAAAATCGCCCAGGCGTATTGTAAATAATCTACAAACAAAAGGAAAACCAGTAAAACATAAATCTCGCCTGAAATACAGGGAGTCCTAGTCCAGGCACATGTAAGACCATAATTTTTTTTTAAGTATTTGTTTTATATGGATATAAATTATGTTTATAAATGCGGGCGTGATACACAATGATTGAAAACCAATTGGTTTTCAATATGTACCTATTTATGTAATGAAGATTCATTATCAACTAGTCGTATTCAGATAAATACGACTAGTTGACTATGAATACCTACTTTTGATGGTAGTTAATAACGAAATATATTATTCACTTCTCATGCTCAAAAAGTGCACCTTTATGTCGTGCGTAGACGACATAAAATCGCATTTTATGCTCTAGCTAGAGCATAAAAGTAAAATTTTCTTCTAAGACTAAGGTATACGGTCTCAATAGCCAAACAGTTAAAACATATTGCACAATTTTACTGAGCAATAAAATTGTGTAGATGTCAAAACTTGTTATATTATTTTATTTTTGCTACAATTTATTATAAATCCGTATTTTATGTCATTAAATTTAGTAAATCACATAAAATAGGAGTCGATTATCGTTCAGAAATGCTCCGAAATGTTTGACTTGGCAGAAAACCAAGCGTCTGAAACTCTGATCACATGTTGAAAATTTAAAAAACATAATTAAAAAGTTAGTTGGCGGGAATTGGTTATGTATTATGTTCTTTCGCTTTACGACAATTTCGTGGTGTAAATTGCCGTGAAAAATGTGTTTTATTTTCCTCGCAATCGAAGTGAAAAGCAGAGTGTACAACAAGGGCATAAATGTCCATTTTTACCCTCGTCTACTATTTTGGTTTTCGCTTCGCTCAGACCAAAAAGTTGCCTCGGGTAAAAATGGGTCACTTTATGCCCTTGTTGTACAATCTACTATTATTATTTTAAATGAGTTTTATGTAGTTTCTAATTTTAACCCATAAGTTTGCACGAAACCTAAAAGTGACGTTCGGATGTCAACTGCAGTTGCATTGCGGTAGCAACATTACTGCTTGTCGTGTAAGGTGGTTTTTATTTTATGTCGCATAATATTATTATCAAATTAATATACCTGGGCAAGTCTACCGGGCTCTCCTACTCATTGAAATTCTACATTTTCAGAGAACATAGTGCTTAAACAACGCGTCGCAACACTAACGGCGCGATTCGGGAAATTAATTAGAGATTAACTAGATACGATATCGTAAAGATATGTGACGTTCCACGGCAAAAGGTACCTTAGGCGGTTGGCGCTTAGGCTATTATTAACGCCGCTCCAATATTATTGCGGCGCTATGCGACGTAAGTGCCAGCCGCCATATGGTACCTTTTGCCGTGGAACGTCACATATCTTTACTATTTCATATCTCGTGAATCTCTAATTAATTTCTCGAATCGCGGCGCCAGCCGCCATAAGGTACCTTTTGCAGTGGAACGTCACATATCTTTACTATTTCATATCTAGTGAATCTCTAATTCATTTCCCGAATCGCGCCGTAAGTGCTTACATCGAGAACATTCATCATTCCAATCTCGAATGTCCCGGCGGCCGTGGTTGGGCGGAATAGATTGTCACGCTTCACTGACTGTTTAATACACCCTGAGCCCCAATATCAATTAGAATGGTGCGTATGTACGTTTGTGTCGGAGACAAATTAAATAATAAGGACTAAAACTACATAATATATTTTATAATTAAAGTTTTGATTATACAAATTGTCTAAACGCGAGCGAGCTAAGGAAATTTTTGGTCGGAGCGTGTGCGCCGAGCGCCGCACAGTCTTTCGCGGAAAAATATGCAATAATACCTATCTGTAATCACCAGAGGTCAAACATGGTGAGTTATTTACCTTAGGTATAATTTTATGTGCCTTACGTCATATTACAAGGCAAATAGCTCACCCTTATTGACCTCTGATTATCACCAGAAAATTCGCGTTTAAACAAATTCATAGAATGCCTAAAACAGGACCCAGATTCTGATTTCAATTACTTTTTTGAAGCTGTTATGGATTTGATAGGTCAGCTGTCAACAATGACCTTTCTGGTCCATAAATGTCACTTTTGACAAGTTTCAGGCTTCAGATTCCGACGCTGTCAAGCGGAGCTTTAAGTACTTTTCAAAAGATTTCATTTAGATTTCGCTTTCTTGGCAACCATCTACAAAAATATTAAGAAAAAAAACTTTGTAAGGAGATTAGCTAGCTTTATAATTCACTGGTCTATGGTTTGTATATATGCCCATTACCTTGGAGGCGACACATTATGGGGCGGATGTAACGGAATCTCCGAGTAACTATTAAGTAATCAATGATCCTCGGTAACCACTTATCTCTGTCTATGGTTTGCATGCCCATTACCTTGGAGGCGACACATTATGGGTCGGTTGTAACGGAATCTCCATGTAACTATTAAGTAATCAATGATCCTTGGTAACCACTTCTCTCTATTTCCATACCTGTATCTTATGTACATAAGAGTATTCTCGAATATGAGTATGATGTGTAGAGATAGGTACATTGAAGACTATTGTTTAATTTGTTACAAGTTTTTTTTTATTATATGATAGTTATCAATATTTAAGTAAGGTGCAAGTAAGCATGCAACCAAATCCGTTGGCGGGTAATTCCGTACATGGTCTCAAACAACAGTATTTAACATCTACCCACATTTTTTTTTAAGTAGCGATTGCTTTTTTAGGTCCAGTAGTCAAAAACAGAGCCCACTTCATAGCCGACGATAAAAAAAATAAAAAATACGCTTAGATTGTGTATGATTTATCAAGAAATAAGAATAAAATATTTAAGCTGAATTTTCTCACACCCATTACGTCTCGGCCACGACATTGAGCGACATGCGACGGCGGCAGCGATAAGCATAGGTTGGAGCGAGACACAGCGATTGGCCCTTTCGTTCCCACCTATGTTGTCGCTAACGCCGTCGCCAGTCGCGTAATGTCGTGGCCGAGCTGTTATTTTTTAGGTCGTGCAAGGAAGTTAGCAAGTTTTTTATATTTTGAACGTGTATTTTTGTCAAATGCGTCGCCTACCTCCATTTCAGTCTGAATTTAAATGACATAGCGAACAATAGCAGGCAAACTTTGTCAAACTCCGGCTTAACGCACTTTGCCGTCGCCATATAGTTACTGCGGGACTTTACCCCGATCGACAAAGATGATTAACAGACTTCTTTTAATAAACATGTTTCTTATCAAAAGTGGTATTCTAATACGAATCGAAGAATACGAATGTCACGCCCTCGCCAGACAAAGAATGAAGGACTTTGGAGCAGGATACCTGGAACCAAAGGACTTTAAAACGCTACCCATGAGCTCCATCATCCGACACATGGATATGGTGGGAAAAGCTCTTGAGTAGTTGACGGATCTCTTCTAGGGGGTAACTGCACAAAAGATCCCTATGGGTCGAAGTGTATCCGCAAGAGCCCCCGAAAACAATAAGATAAGATAAGATAATACGAATCGAAGACAGATTAGTGGTAGAGTTAGACCAAGAGAAGTCTGCATCAATTTTGATAGCACACGTAGTGCAAGTGTCATTAATACGTCATAATTTCATTGAAGTTTGACGTTTAAAATAGCACTTGCACTGCGTGTGCTATCAAAATCGTTGCAGACTTCTCTTGGTCTAACTCTACCGATATTTTTTTCTATTCTATATTTTTCATCTCGGGAGAGACTTTTAATTTAGGTACCTACAGTAGATATAAGCATCTATCACAGAACAAATACATACAAATTCAAATAGAAAATAATTTATTGAGAAAAGTATAGTACAGTGGTTGTTCTTAAAGACTAAGAATTTATATAGAGATAAGTGGTTTACAAATGCCTGAACTAGGATTCCCTGTGTTTCAGGCAGCGAAGGACAATATTAATTAATATTTAATTATTCACTTAATTATAAACTATACGTATTACACAATATAACTGAAATCACCTTAACAAAGAAGTAGGTTCTAAATGACAAATACATTACCTGCTACTACATCAATATAGTCTGGCTCGATATATTTAAAATATAATTTTGTAATCTAACTCGCATATTTTATTTAAAATTAATTTCATACTGTGATTCAGCCATTCTCTAAGTGTGTTCCGCGGAACCCTAGGGTACCGCGACACCCCTGCAGGGGTTCCGCAAGAATTTAGAACACTATGCTTTAGTCGCCTCGAAAAATTTTACTATGCAAAAAACACACTTCTAAAAACTATTGTTTATATTGTTTTATTGTAGGGTTCCATCAAGTATTTCGCTTTCCAAAAGGGTTCCGTCAAAAAAAAAGATTGAGAACCGCTGCTGTGATTAATTTTATAAAGGAAACTGGCAGTAATAGCGACCAAGTCAAAGCCGTTGCAGTAATGATGCAACGGTAACAGTTGCCATCCAAACGTCACTTTTAACCACATAATATTAGGTTGTTGCATAATTCTTTTCCCACTTTTGAATAAAACTATTTTTTTTGTAAAAAATATTTATTGAAACAATTAATCGACAATATAATCACCATAATTATCTAGAACATGTAACCATCTTCTAGGCAAAGTTTCCATACCCTTAGCCCAGAATGAAAGTGCTGAGAGACAAAGAAGTTGGCAAGGTAATTTTTAGGTCGCCGGAATTTTCGAATTTCTTTTTACGAAGATGCTGTTTGAAAGCCCGAAAAAGATGATAGTCGGAAGGTGCTAGATCAGGGCTATAAGGTGGATGAGGTATTGTTGTCCAACCGAGCTCCTCTAGAAATTTACAGGTCGTTTTCGCCGTATGTGGTCTTGCATTATCATGAAGTAATGATACTTCGAGTCGTTTTGTCCTTTTTTCTTTAACAGCGTTCGCCAACTTCTGTAGTTGATTCACGTAGGCTTCGGCATTGATAGTCTGATGGTCGTCCAGTAACTCCCACAACAATATTCCTTGCGAATCCCAGAAAACTGACCATGCGGACTGCTTTTCGGCTGTGTTGGTGGCCGTTTATCGGATGGCATCCAAAAGGTTTTTCGTGTAACGTTCTCGTACAAGACCCAGGACTCGTCTCCAGTGATGATCGACTCCAGGAAGCTCTTTCTTCGGGGGCGCAACAGCAGACTTTCACAAATGTTGACTCGTAATGCACGTTTAGCATCGGTCAAAGCATGAGGCCTCCATCTGTACAAAATTTTACGGTAACCCATCGACTGCAGATGGCGATCTATGGTACTGTAGTGATATTTAAGAGTTTTCTCTAAATCCCTGGTGGTGGAATCCGGATGCAACTCAAGCTCGCGCCGCAATGCTTCTTCGTCAAACGTGACGGGGCGACCAGTATGAGGAATGTCTTTTAGACTTGTGTCTCCTTCATTAAAGCGATGGAACCAATTTCGTACTGTGCGATCGGTAGTAGTGTTTGGGCCAAAAGCAGTGTTAATCTTATTTGCTGTTTCCCTCGAACTGGTTCCCAATTGGAGCTCGTATAAGTAAATCACTCGAAGATGTTAGTGGTCCATTTTTCGAGAACATTCTACTATACACTAGATTTATTCTAGAATATTCCCGAGACTACTGAAAATATCAAGAAAATTTTGAAGTGGGAAAAAAATTATGCATCAACCTAATAATATTGTTTCCTTATTGACTAATGAAGTTCTACAAGTAGGTATGTTTCGTACGCACTGTACGCCTGCAATATGACCACATCTCAAAAAAAAATTAATCGATACTTTTCTTCAGTTTCTTTTTTATATAAAAATCTAATCTTAAAAAATATAAAACGTTTGGTTTTTGTAATATGGCCATTGTGAGCGCCATACGTTTTAACATTGTGCGCAAACTTAGTTAAAAAGAGGTCCTAAAAGAAGTATTAGAACAACTTAAATTATTTTCTGAAAATATTTTAATTTGTAATATTTTATTTCAATGTATTTCAATTTTAAAATGAGGTTCTCATTGACTGGCCTACCCGCTAACTCCGGCCCTGTTAATGAATTCCCAGAGTAGAATTAAAAGCTTATAAATTAAGTGGTTTGACGTAGGGATATTTCTTGCTAAGTTCCAGGGCAGATTACATTAAGTTACGAAGGGTCTAAGAAAAACAAAGGCGCGCACTTATCTGAGGTCAACCTTTTACTTAATTAAAATGTTGCGAGGGGCCTTTGGTGTTTGAGCTCTTTGTATACCTTATCCTTGCCGCGTTTCTTAACCAAATGATGTTATGAATAGGTGGATTTTGTTTAAAGATGGCGTCAACAATTCTTACATATTTAGTTATATTTAATTACACGAACGGGTATGTGTTTTATATATACCGCGATATGTTTTCATTGTTTTTACCTTGAATTCCGACGTATCAGCTTTAACTTAACTTTAACGGGTAGTTGCAATTTATTTATCTACCCCGAACATTTTTATAAACGAATTTCGGGTAGTTCAGTGTAGTTTACTTAAAAATATCTTCATTGACATTTTGCTGGGACGTCAGTCTTTCCGTGACCACAGCTGGTGTAACTCAGATGAAACGTAGGAATTTAAGGTAAAAACAATGAAATTATATCGCGGTAGACCCGTTCATGTATGTTCATATATATGTGTACAAAACGCGAGAGTTTAAAGTGTTAGTTATTTTAAACGCAAAAGTTTGTAAGGCAGTTCGAAGCCGGATTCAGAATTAACAATTTATTACGGTTTTAAACTGGTTTTGACCTTGACGATCGTCTTGGTGATTGGCGCGCTTCTCACGGACGACTTTCACATAACTTCGCATGCACCAATTCCGCGTGAGCGATTTTCAAAGTCGTATTAAAACCAGTTCGAAATAATCAAAATCAACTATATCAGAATTGGTCGTAATCGCAAATTTTACTCGTAAAGATGGTCTGCGTTAAGTGAACCTTTATTGTTCGAATGTCGACAAGTAGTTAATGTTTATTCATGTCTGGGAGACCTCGGAGCTTTGCTCAGAAAACATATAAACACTTAAAAATGCGCGTTTTCCCAGAGATAACATCTAGCTCGATCGATTTATCGCCCCCGAAACCCAAATTAGCAAATTTCATCGAAATCGTTAGAGCCGTTTCCGAGATCCCCGAAATGTATATTATACAAGACTGGCTCGTTTAAAGGTATAAAACTCATATTTTATGTACGAGTATACCATTAGTAATAAAAACCACTTGCTGCTGACACTGAGTTTTATTAAATTAATTTTATAATAGCTTTTACAAAGTGTTCAAACCACATCCATCTATCAGTAAGTCCTGTATGGCTAACCACAAAGTTACCCAGTTCATTCTCCTTCAACAGCGTCTGTAGTTGCGTTTCGTTACAAGCATACATTACTACACCATTGTTATCATTTATTTGGTTGTGTTACTGTTTCTGTAATGCATGAGATAGACTGAGACACTGCGGCACTGCGGCGTTAATCTCAGCATATGCATTGTCTCTTACAAAGTAACCCTTATTCCATCTCTAACTTTAGTCAGGTTGAAAACTACAACACAGTTATATTTCACCGCGAAAGTTTTCGGGTGCTTTGTGCACAAAGTTGAGCTTGTTACAGTTAACTAAGTTTCCTCTTCCAGTTTCAGAGTTTACCCCATTAGTAGGCTGACACTGCTGACAGTAGAGTTAATTAGTCAAGGAAACGTGGCAAACAGACTTCCTGATTTATGTGAAATGAGTTGACCATGAGCCCAATTTAGATGTAACAAACTGCCGTATTCGAACTTCAAGATATTCACAAGAGACGACACGTACTAGATCCATTCTAGATACGTTATAGTTTAGATATCAACTAGTTCTGTTTTGCAGCGCAATTCGGGCAACCAATGTCACTTTTACGTTAGATAGAGTAAGATATCTATTAGATGTGAATTGGATCTCTAAGTCATATCGAAATCGTTCAACAGTATCTCCAGAACCGCGCAAATGTCAAATTTGACAGGCTAGATCTTAAACATATCGTTATCGTATCTTGGTGATGTCTAAAAGATATCTAATAGATGTCTATTTCAAAATCCGAATCGGGCCCAAAGTCTGTGTTTTAATGTTTTTCTCAAAAGTTTGCCGACCCCTGCCGTAGATCTTGCTCGGAACAGTACCACTACCACCAGTTTTGACATTGACATATTAGCTCGGGCTTACGTAAATTATTTTTTAATACAGTTGCTCACAAAGTGCTACTTTACGTAGCTGTTTAGCGTGCGGAAAGTTGGTTATGTCGAACTAGTGCTTTTTACTTTTCCAATTTTTTTAAATTTATACTTGTTCCAATTCACGACTACTTATTGATGAGTGTTAATATTAGTTTCCTTTAAACGTCGTAATCAGCATAAAAACCTACTGTTAATGTAAGAATATGAAAAATATACATATTTCATATTTTAATACTTACCTCTTCATCATTATAACACGTTTATTTTTTAATATTGAATATTGAAAATTCCGTTCTTAATAAGGTGTCTGAATGGAACGGAATAGCTGCCAAACGCCCATAGATATAATATACTTAAAGACGACGTCTAAGCGAGCTGTCACTGTTACCACTTTTGTTTAGTGTACGATTAACAATGTTTTACTTATTTTTTCGCAACTGTATTAAAAAACGTCGTTCGATACACGTGCGGAAATGTCATTCTTCACTCGTCCCGAGTCTTCCCACTCGCCTGCGGCTCGTGGCAAGATATCTCGGTACTCGTGAAGTAATGACATACCTTCCGCACTAGCATCGAAATGTACTATTCTATGCATCTCGCTCGTACTCGCATATTAGTGCAAGCGAGATGTATTAGAAAGTTATTTACGTAGATCCGAGCTTATATGTCAAGGTCAAAACTGGTGGTAGCAGTAATTATGTGTATGAGCAGGAGGAGGAGGAGTTTGTTAAACAAACTACGAGTATGATGCACATGCTGTCCTGCCCATACACACCCGTTCCGAGCAAGATCTACGGCAGGGGTCGGCAAACTTTTGAGAAAAACGTTAAAATACAGATAGTTCCCAAATTAATCAACATCATAAAATAATATCAAAAAAAAGAATTTGAAATAGAGAGTTAGGTATATACTGTCATGGTAAATTATGTAGCTACAGTACATTTACTGCCATCTTTCAACAGAAGATTAAAACTGTTAGAACACCATTTGAATTTGATCATTATTCCTTTAACTGATATCTGTTAATTGTGAAATATTAATATTAACGCCATCTACTCGAGAGTAGGCTGAAGGTTATGCCGCCATATCTCGAAAAAATTACACCAGACCTTTGGCCTACAGGCGTAGATGGCGTTAATATTAATATTTAACAAGTTAACACATATCAGTGAAAGAATAAGGATCAAAGTCAAATGGCGTTCTAACAGTTTTAATCTTCTGTCGAAAGATGGCAGTAAATGTACATTGGCTACATAATTTACATTGACAATCCGCCTCTATACACTCTATTCTCTTTGATAATATCTTAGGTACTCGTAACACATTCACGTTTTGCTGAAACGTAATAAGTGAAATGTTATTCGAATGCAAAATGCATTTCGATCTCATATCGAATGCGCAATTCGATTCTGGGGCCGTATTCGGAAATCGAATTTTAATACCAATATCTATTCTTTTTTTTACACATCCTTTTCATCCTTGGTTACATCCAAGCTTCGAGCAACACGGAAGGGAGGCGGCATTCGCACTATTTCCCCTCTGCCGAGGTACAAGATTAGCGCGTCAATCTAATCTAGCGCGGGTAATAAAACTAGTTGCACTTGGATTTTTCACTAGACCGAGTCCAGACGCGCGCGTGAACACTGCTGCACAAAAATGCCTGTTTGCTCGGTTTTTTGTTATAAAAAGAGGTTGGGGACATCAAATTTACAAAAAGAAAGTGTTACATTTCACATGTAATATTTTTTTTACATATCATACGTTTAATTACATTCAAACACAATTATTATATTTTAGTCTCATGTAATTGTTGGATTTATCGATTTTGCTCGCTCAGTACAAATTGCGGATCGGTCGAGCGACAAATCCGACTTCTCATCTCTCAGAATACAATAACATACTTCAACGAAAATGTGTTAGTGTGCGTGTTGTGACACTTTGTCACTCGTCCGTACACAAAAAGAGATCGAGGTTTGCAAGATTTGTCTTTGACGTGTGTCATTTTCTATGTATTTGTGTCGTCATTACAGATTGGATTTTGTATGTAAAGTGCGACTGTGTGCACCTTTCCCCCCGCGAA
Organism: Cydia splendana; assembly: GCF_910591565.1. Classification (NCBI taxonomy): domain Eukaryota; kingdom Metazoa; phylum Arthropoda; class Insecta; order Lepidoptera; family Tortricidae; genus Cydia; species Cydia splendana. Next base: position 4,241,450 of record NC_085963.1, read on the forward strand.
AAATGGCAGAAAGATTTGTACGGTGAGATATCGCTTGGGCCCCTCCCTTCCGATGTGTCGGAAGCCGGTGTTGCTCGAAGCATCCAAGCGTAACCGGACCACCTGGCCCCGTAAACAACATGCCAAGCGCTAACACTCCGTAGCGAACGAAACGCAACTGTCACTGTCACACTAATATGTCTGTAACAATAATAGTGTGATAGAGAGACACAAAACGAAGCGCAAGCGATTGTCACCTTGGCTAAGCCGCCTGATAACATAATATAAAGGCACAAAGGAGTTTATCTTTATGCTGGCCATAATTTGCGGTCTTCGAACGTCTCGTAGTGGGTTTGGCTATATGTTCTAAAATATATAATAGCGACCCGCCCCGGCTTCGCAGGGGTTAACAAATTATACACCTAAACCTTCCTCAAGAATTATTCTATTGATAGGTGAAAACCGCATTTAAATCTGTTCAGTAGTTTTTGAGTTTATCGCGAACATACAAACACACAAACAAACAGACGCGTCGGGGGGCTTTGTTTTATAAGGTGTAGTGATTACTCTGCCAAATTACACACAGACTGTTAAGGACACGTTAACGATAAATACATTCTCGATATCATTTTGGTATGTAAAATACACATTCTAGAATATTTCGCCGACTGCTAGCTATTTACGATCGTCGTTTGCCAAAATGAGAATTTAAGCGTCGACAAATGCGGCGCGTCGCTTCACGACGCTAGTCAAATATCATAAGTGATTTTATTTAGAATAGAATGAAGAGATGTTTTCCAGATCAAAAGGTTATTTTATTACTACAAATTTCTTATCTTTGAAAATGTTATTATTGCTTAATAATATAGTCTATATCGATTCAATAATGACATTGTAATTATGAATGTTTTTGAAAATTAAAGGTTTTTGGTTTGACCTAAATTCTCGTATTAGTATAGTATTGAAAATTGCTTCTATAAATGCGAAAATTGATTATTTGATCGAATTCATCAATCACTTTTTTTGTTACAACTTATAAGAAATAAAAATTCAAAAACATGATAATCTCTGATCCTGGGCACGCACAGTCGTCCCGCTCACGCTTACGCTCAGTGACAGTGAGAGAAGAACCTGTACCCACGGGGACTTAAAAAATCCATCTATACGAATGTGCGTGTGTGTGTAATTAAAGCACTACACCACCAATAGTTGCGTCCACGGCTCGCAATCAATCAGGGTTGTCACTCCGAACCCGTTTCTCGCTCCCCCGACGATATCTCTATCAGGTGGTAAACCCTTGCGTGTAGTTATATACTATGTACTCATATGTATAAGTATGCTTGTACATGTGTGGGGTACGAAATTTAAACGTCAGGGTGCGTGCACATAGGTAGGGTAGACCAGGCGAACCGAATCACAGGGCGAATAGGATCAGACTAAAAAAAATCAGCCAAGTGCAAGTCGGACTACTAACGAAAAACGGCAAAAAAATCACGTTTGTTGTATGAGAGCCTCGCTTAAATATTTATTATATTCTGTTTTTAGTATTTATTGTTATAGCGGAAACAGAAATACATCATCTGTGAAAATTTCAACTGCTATCACATCACGGTTCATGACATGCAGCCTGGTGACAGATACACAGACAGACGGACAGCGCAGTCTTAGTAATAGGGTCCCGTTTTTACCCTTTGGGTACAGAACCCTAAAAAATGGTGATATTTAAAGTAACACTTATGACTGGCGTCGCAGCTAAGAGGAGAGATTTACCGTGCTATTTATTTTAGTGTGCTCATATCAATGTATTACCTACTTATTTCAAACATCAACGGATTTCTCATCCTGATCCAAATCGCCCTGTGATCCGATTTGTCTCGGACTACCCTAGGTACCTACTATATATTATGTTTGTAATTATATTTAGGTTTATATTATATAGGTTTATACGTTATATTATGTTTGTTATTTATCACTCGTAAGAAAAACATAGCATACAATAATGCAATCAACTTCTATTTCTTATACCTCACTATCGCAATGCATCTTCCCAACTAATTGAACCACCGTTATCTTCCATATTACAAAGTTAGCGTTTCTGCACTAGTGAAGTAAGCTTACCTAACGGCAACACTATGACCTTCGGTGGACTCTATGCCTTTGTAATAAGGTATACGTTTAGTTAACACTTTACCAGTGTGTACTAATTCCAAGTTTCCGAGTAAAGTGCTCTTGGTGCACGGCCAACAATTAATGTTAAGTGAAAGAGCCGGACGCTAATACGTTTAATGCGCTTTTCGCCCTTGTTTTGGAAGCGAATTTTGCAGATCTGTGAATAAAAAAGTGTTATGAGCGAGTCTTGATTACGGGGACAAGGATGATTTGTCGTTACTCGTGGGATAGCTGTATACAGGTTGAAATTTTAATCACTAGCCATACTCTGCGTAGTGACTTTATAGGACAAACTGAACCACGTTTATTATCAGACCAATGGCGAAAAAAAATTTGGCTGTTTCATACATTCCGGCCTTAGAGCATTAAGTAACTGGAGACGTCATGGCTGTCATTTTCTGTACAAAACAGTCTGCCGATTTTTACGGGGGAGGGTACGTCAAATTGGCTATTTCTACATGATTTCTATGTAACGTAGCCATGTCAGTCCATACAAAAGTTTGCACAATTGTGCAAGGTTTTCGGCAGAGGGGTAAGCTCTTAATTAAAGGTGACTCCAATTATTAAATGGTTTATTATTAACCGGGCAACTAAAATATTAAACAGGAACTTTCATTGGGCATATAATAATATAATTTGGCTGTGCATTAATATTTTAGCGCCAAAAAAAATATTTTAGCCTCAAATATAAGCATCATATTATTAAAAAAACTGGCAGCAAAATCAAGCCAGCTAAAAAAATTATAATTAGTCGTATGGCACAAGTCATAATATAGGCAATAAATTAACAATTAAAATTACAATAAGACAAATTATTAAGTCAGATGTCAACATTCAGTGTGTTTAGCCATGCGGCCGCATGGGTTGTGAGATGAAGGAGGTCTTCCGGTGGTCCAGAGTATGAATGCAGAGGGCAGCGCTGGATAATGTGTTCCATAGTTTGGGCCTCTTCACCACATTCACACAAGGCTGAGTCCTTCCATCCCCACCTGTGCAAGAGGTAGTTGCATCGGCCGTGTCCCGTTCTAAGTCTATTCAAGCGACACCATTGCTGTCTAGGAAGATCAAAGCCGGCAAGTCGTTGTGCTGGGTTAACAACTCTCGAGTCTACATCTGCGGCGCACCATTCATTTTCCCAGGCTTCAGAGACGTCAAAACCTTGCACATTCTGAGCATAAGGAGGGCGTCGGGACTTCAAGCGCTGATGTGGTGGGCAGCAGAACTCTCGGTGGATGGGTAAAGAGCTATTTGATCTGATTTATAGTCGAAATTTCAAATCATGAAACGCGTAATGGCCTTTATACCATTAGATCTTTAAATTTTTAATTACAAATTTTAATAGTTACCACCGTGTTCTGCTAGAGTAAACAGATAGGTGAGACGACGAGCGAAGCGAAGAGGAGCGTGTTAGGTTGACCGTGTGATGACCAAACAAAATATTTTAAAAGAACTTAATTTTTTAATTAATAGATAGCCGTTTTCTTTTTAAAATGTGCTTCATAAATGGTCTCCGATATATTAATTCAGTTGCCAAATAAATACTTGGTACCTGCCTAAAAATAATCAAGAGCTGTAACGGCATTAAAATACAACTCATATTGATATATTTTAAGGCTCCGTTTATGTTGCCAAACTATTAATTTTAGTAGCCATTTCTATTTTTTTAAACTACCCAAATTCGATTAATTAGTTGACCGGTTAAATACGTGCCTTATTAAATGCTCTAAGATTCCCGCTGATGTGATTCCGCTGATTTCTATGGGACAGTAATTTTTTTTTCGCGATTTCGGCTTTGGTCCCATAGTAAAAGTTGTTTAATATGACCTATCAAGTCACGCAGAGTATGGCTGGTGATTGAAATTTCACCTTCTAGAAAATTCCTTCCTAGATATTAAAATGTACGCACTGGATGTTGTAAGGTACAATACGGAAATTAATATCAATAAAAACTTTTTACAAAAAAAAGCAAACCGACTTCAAAAAGGATGAAATAAAATATTATCCTTTTTGAAGTCTATGCGTTACCAACTGATATGTTTGAAGTCGGTGCCAAGCCAAATTTTGAAGCATACCATGATTTTGGTGCGATTCGATAAGAATGTACCTACGTTGGATTGCCTTACACGACGACAATGAACGTACTTTCTGTAGGTACAGTCGACGTTAAAAATATGTTTACACTTTTCGCCTTATTACAAAGGAGTAAGGTGCAAAAGTGTAAACATATCTTTGACGTCGATTGTATCTAAGAACACACCTCAGAACACACGATCAAACCTTCTTGGCGCAGTCTGTACCATGTTTGTCGGCACATTAGTGGAAATCCAATGCATTTTTTTTCCGTCGTATTTTTTAAAGAGCATTTCTTACTAATGCTCGAACAGTCTATAGCACGCAAGTGTGAGATTGGGACTGAGTAATTTCCCGTCCCTTATCCAGAGGACTACATTTCAAAATATAAAACAATTCAAGAAATTTACCTTCTTGCCAAATTTCACCTAAAGCGGTTCAGTTGTTTAGCCATGAAAAGGCGACAAAGAGGCAGACAGAATTACTTACACATTTGTAATAGTTATTAGTACAGTTCTAATGGGATTTATTATTTTTTTATTCTTATTATTTTATTTGATACACTAGCAGCTCTTAGAACTGATGCGTGTATATCGAAGCACTTGTATTTTATTTTGCACTTTTTAAAGTTCTAAAATGTGTATCTAGTCTATTTTTGAAAGTGTTGACCGATGGTGCACTAACAACAGTTTCTGGTAGAGAGTTCCACACATTTACCACACGATTCGGCAGGAAGTGTTTATAGCCATAAAGCTGATTATTTTTGACTGGTATTGTTACTACTTGGCTTGGCACCGACTTCAAACATATCAGTTGGTAACGCATAGACTTCAAAAAGGATAATATTTTATTTCATCCTTTTTGAAGTCGGTTTGCTTTTTTTTGTAAAAAGTTTTTATTTTTCCATTTTTAGTTTTAACGCATTGTTAAGAGCGCGACGCATGAATGAAAAACAAGATCATGTTTAACACTAAATTCGTGTACCTATTACTTTAATAAATATGTAATCAGGAATTTTCTCGAGTCCGTCTGGGAAATTATAATTCCTGTCACTACTACACTAAATCCATCCTCCGCCCCGCCACTGACCCAATCCCTCAACGCCCCGATCACTCAACCTCACAGCGCATCAACCCCTGATCCAGGAACCCCTCGACCCTGAACCAGAAATTTTCTCGAGTCCGTCTAGGAAATTATAATTCCTGTCAACTAAATCCATCCGCCCGCCCCGCCACTGACCCAATCCCTCAGCCCCCCGATCACTCAACCTCACAGCACATCAACCCCTGATCCAGAAACCCCTCGATCCTGAACCAGCAACCCTTCAACCGCCATTCCCCGACCCCTTAATCCCTGACCCCTTAACTCCTAACCCTAACCCCCGATCAGAAGCCTTACCAGCTTACCACGAGTTTGACATTGATATATTCGCTAGCATGTTTGTAACTTACTTCCTATGCATCTCGCTCGTACTAACCTTAGTGTGAGCGAGATGCATAAAAGCTACATGTCAATGTCAAACTCGTGGTAAGGCTACAGTTGCAGTACATCAAATTGGTGGTTTTCGGAAGCAAATGCTCGAGTTACTTTAGAAAACCCCGAAACCACTTAACACGTGCCTTTAAAAATTGAGGAGTTCCCTCAATTCCTCATGGATTCCATCATCAGACCAGAACCAAAAATAATACGGAAACACCTTGGAGGTAACTTCTTCCAAACAAAAAAAGAATTACTCAAATCGGATCACAGGTGCCGGACGCCGGAGTAATCGCTGAACATACTTAGATTTAAAGAAATCATCATCATTATCATCAAAATAATCATCATCATCAGGTCTACTTCATCAAATTGGTGGTTTTCGGGAAAAAATGCTCGAGTTGCTTAAGAAAACGCCCAAAACACCATGCATGTGCCTTTAAAAATTGAGGAGTTCCCTCAATTCCTCATGGATTCCATCATCAGAACAGAACCAAATTAAAATGGGACCAACTCGGAGGTAGCTCCTTTCAAACAAAAAAAGAATTACTCAAATCGGACTACGGATGTCGGAGTAATCGGTGAACGTACATAGAAAAAAAAAAAAAAAATAGCCACAACCGAATACAGAACCTCCTCCTTCTATGAAATTGAAGTCGGTTAAAAATGCCACATAAATCGTCTTAGCTACCTTCTAAATTAGACTATTTTGTGTTACAAATTAGCTATTACTCAACTCTAAACTTCTAGTCCGTCAATAAGTCTTTAGAAACTCGAGTGAAACTCTCTCGCTCATTTCTAGCACCGAGCACTTTAGTGAAAAAGGAACTTTTCTAACTTTCCAACAGTCACTTTGTATCACTCTCTATACAGAAGTTGATTAGTCAGTGCCATTTTCATTAATCCTTTCAACTTAGGTCAAATTGTCGTGTCTAATCTAATTAATAAATAAGGCCAACAAAGCATGCGAATGCACGCGAAAAATTAGCGATTCTTACACTAATTAAAAGACATGTTTGCATACCAGTAACAAAATGGTTTGTTACTACTTATTGGTAGGTACTTATACAAAACTTTGTGACGTTCCACCGGTAAAAGTACTTAATGGCGGTGGGCGCTTATTTGAAGTTCGTTAATAATAGTGTAAGCGCCAACCGCCATATTATAAGACTTTATGTGATATGTCGCATCCGCGAACAGGTCGGTGAGTAACAACTAATTGGGCATTAGGATATTGGTCAAAATTTATTTCTTTATAGTACATCATCATCATCATCTCAGCTATAAGACGTCCACTGCTGAACATAGGCCTCCCCCTTATAGTACAGTCGACGTCAAATATATGTTTGCATTTTTCGCCTTATTACAAATGAATAAGGTACCTACAAATGTATAAGCATATTTTTGACGTCGACTGTACCTACTTATTAAAGGTATAGTGATAAAAGTTCAGTTATTTTTTTAATTACCCAATGAATTCGGCTACCTAACTATTTTTTTCAATGTTAGTAATGCGCCAACGAATGTCACTCATTTTTTCAAGATAGTTGACAGTGATGCCGCAACAGCTGCAGTTGCCATCTGAATGCTACGTATTTATTAATTGTAATACAACTGAATAAAGGAGACAACTGAGAAATAGGCTCATGCGATAATACACTGAGTTTTAGCAGAAATTACGAAGGACCTACATCAAAATTAACATTAATAAATTGAAAACAAAAGTACATAGTAAAGTAACAGTAAAGTTACTAAATCTAAAATAAAAGTACTTAGGTAACAACTTTCTTATCTCCAGGGTCAACGAAACTTCTAAGGTACCTACTAGCACAATCGGATTAGTACTAACCTCAAAATCTCAGGAACAGTCCTATAATTTGGTAATATGTTAATAAATGGTATATTTTTCATGTCCACACTATTTGACATTTGGGGAGCTCGAGGAACCGCCGCCATCTTGGAAAATGTGTACCATCTTGGAGAAATTTGCCTTTTACTCGGATCTTAAATAGGATCGGACCAATTGGAAGTGCATTCTCAATCCAAGCGCCGAGAACTTTATTGAAAACTTTCCTAATCTCCCCAGTCACCTGTCCTCTACATAACTTAATTAGCCTCTAACTGTTTCATTAACTTTCCAGTGCTAAGGTCAGCGCGCCCTTTAGGTCGCCGCCCCCGACGGTTGCCGTGGCAACCGCTTATCTGCCCGGGCGACTATTAGTCGACTCGCGAAGGACATACGGCGCGATTCGGGAAATGAATTAGAGATTAACTAGATACGATATAGTAAAGATATGTGACATATATCTAAAGGTACCTTATGGCGATTGGCGCTTACGCTATTATTAACGCCGCTCCAATATTATTGCGGCGCTATGCGACGTGAGCGCCAGCCACCATAAGGTACCTTTTGCCGTGGAACGTCACATATCTTTACTATTTCATATCTAGTGAACCTCTAATTCATTTCCCGAATCGCGGTGCCAGCAGCCGCCATAAGGTACCCTTTTCCATGGAACGTCACATATCTTTACTATTTCATATCTAGTGAATCTCTAATTCATTTCCCGAATCGAGCCGATAATATCCCGCGATAATGCTGGCGAAGGATATCACGGCGGGTTCGAAATTCGAATTTAACTAGTATTAGTAGTAGTAGTAGTAGTAGTAGTAGTTGTAGTAGTAGTAGTAGTAGTAGTAGTTTAGTAGTAGTAGTTTATGTAACTAGTAGTGGTAGTAAGTATGTTAATAAATGAGTAAACTAGTACTTTATTTAGACCTTTAAGTACTCAGCCAAAACTATTGTGTACACTGTACCTATTTAATGAATGATTTTTTTAATTTGGTTTTATATTTTGGTTAATCCTAAAGTCGTCACACTTGCATATTATTATGTTTCTATATTGTAGCTTCATGATTATTTAGTTTCAATCAGCTCACAAGGCTTTTAAATTTCAGTGTTATCACTCGATATTTAACCAGAATTTGATGTCCAAATTTCATAAAAGATGGCGCTTTTACAAACGCAAACTAGGTAACGCTAGTTCATCATAGAATGTATATATAAGACCATTATTAGATAGTCAAATATGAGAAAGATGATTGGCTCGAACGAATCATTTAAGGTGGGAGTATGTTTAGTTTGATGTCCCAATTTCACAAAAGATGGCGCTGTTACAAACGCAAACTAGGTAACGCTAGTTCATCATAGAATGTCGACACATAATGGTTGTTACAATTTCAAATTTCAATAGTTACATAATAGGGATGTTTCCTGTACTTAAAATAAATTATTTCAAACCGTGCACGAAATAAAGCACCAGATAATTATTAGAATAAGTTTTTGGCAAAAATTTCATTTTTGGTACAAGCTTTTGTCGCTGACTGTACTTTTACGACAGACAACTAATACTCATCGAGACAATTCTAAAAACCCGTAACACAATTAGGTTGCGTTGTTTTATCACAGAGTTCCTATGGCCACCTCCTGTCCCCATCATCAGATCAGTTCGACAGTACCATATTATTGTATTGTCATCAGAACTACATACAGCTGCCAATTTTCATGACGCTACGATCCTTGGAAGATGGTTAAATTAGTTACCTTAGATTCCATTACAAGTTAGTTACATCTTGTTAAAAACATAGATAGCAGCTATTTTTAAACACAATCTGTATTTAATAAATCGGATTGAAATATAAAAAGTAGGTGAGTTTACCGTGACGTCACTACATTCGTTTTCATATAAATTCCATATTAGCTAATCGTTTTGACAGTTCTAAAAAAGAAGCTGATTTGACTAGTAGCAAAGACATATGTAACTCCGTATAAGATGAATAAAGTCTAAGAAAAAAACGTGCCTCGGAAATCAAGTAAAAGTCATTCTCGGATAGATGGCGCACACACCTTTGGCCTATGGTCGGCTAGATGGCGTTGACGACACTGTTTCATATTTAACAATTTTAACACATAGGTATCAGTGAATGAACATGGGTCAAAATGACATAAAAATAATAAAATCATTTATCCATATATATAATTTTTTTCGATAGTTTTATACGTTTTCATTTTGATTTTTAGTCGTATGTCGATAGATGGCAGTAAATTTACTGTGACTACAAAATTTATTCTGACAGGACCCCTCTATACTATCTATTCTCTTTGCTAGTAGCAATGTAGCATATGATGAATGATGCACTTGCTTCCATTTTCAACGTGACAGTCATAAACATGTAAACCATTCTTCACAGTATTTCAATGGAAAGTCAAAAACATAGATGCAGACGACTATGTACAGGTAATTTACCTAAGACGTCACGAACGAAGTCAGATCTCCAAAAGTCACACCTCTCCACCACTTGACTCCCCGCACACGAGACGAACGGAACAACGTGTCAAAACACAACTAGCGGGTGCCAAGTACAGTTAGCAGCAGAAGTTGCTAAGAGGGCGAGGTGTTAAAAATGATCTTGACGCGACTTTATTGTTAAGAGAATAAGAGCGTGTCAAGGTAATTTTGAACACCTCGCCCGCTTAGCAACTTCTGCTGCTGACTGTATATTAGGAAGGTGTCGTGATGTCGTCCCTCCTCAAGATCTCGCGATACGCGTTACTTGTGAGTCAAAATTTCCGGCCTGTTGTGTAGTTTAGTGCGTGTGGTATCTACAATACAGGCATTTTTTCTTCTACAACTAACCGGCTACAAATCATCACAGTATAAAAAGTAACAGTGGACCGACGCCTTTGATGTTTGCGTATATGCCGACACCGCACAAGAACACAGTAGGGATGTCAACTTGTCACAGAGTTTTACACAACTGCCCAATAGACAAAGAACATCAAATAAGACACGCTAGCCCTGTAAGTAGTACCGAGCTACTACTAGTGGCTCTGTGAGCTGTTACTGTAGACCTCGCGAGCAGAGCTTAAAACTGAGTAAATGTATGGCGCCGTTGTTTAGAAGAATTTAGAGAATCTAATTTGACAATTAAAACCTTATCTATCGAACCTGCTTACAATACGCTTAGCCCGCGCTTGATAAATAAAAAATACGAAGTTTTGAATTTTTTTTAATAAAAAAACAACAATTGATATGAAATTTAAGGGTTCCCCTCTTCTGGCATAATATTGTTTGTCAGAAATACACTTCGCATAACATGTATCGCAGAAACACTTTTAGTAGAATGATAATTAGTCATAAATATTACTTTGCATTATTATTACTAAGCATACAATACATTTTGCAGCATATTATTTAGCAGAAGATTACTTTTGCAGACTTTGGTTTAGCATAATTTTATGTACCATAATCATCCTGCAGCATACTTTCATTTTGGCATAATGTTTTTCTACTTGCAGAAAAGTGGATTACGTTAAGTAAGAACTGTGACCCCCAAACAAAATTGAACCTGTGCCAGAAAAGATTATGTTAGGTTGTAACTGCTGCCTCCTGTATAAAACGAACGGCTCCCAGAAAAGTGGGTTAGGTTAGGTAAGAACTGCGACCTTATACAAAACGAACGGCCACCAGAAAAGTGGGTTAGGTTAGGTTAGAACTACGACCTCATACAAAACGAACGGCCACCAGAATAGTGGGTTAGGTTAGGTTAGGTTATCTGATTAACTTTAATGCATCTTGATAACTTTATGCTACCTAAATATCATGCAATACATTTATCTGCGAAATTAATACTCGTTTAAAAGACTATTATGATCATCAACAGTATGCCAAAATATGGTTCTGGATTTTAAAACTCTGCGAAATGATTGTATGCTAAATGATATATGGGAAAGGTAATTCTGCCAAACGACATTTCTGCCAAGTAACATTATGCAATACAAAAATATGTCAAAAATCTTTCTGCAATCGAAAATTCTGGGTTCAAAATTTCTGAATCGAACCCAGACCTTCCGTGCAAACAAAAAAGCGAACGTTTGCAAAATACACCATGATAGTTCTTACATGAGTTAGCTACTCATTCTCAAGTAAAAACTAAATATCTTAATACCTCCAAAACCAGCGAATTAAAATTTCTGAATTTTTGGTCATTTAATCTGTAAACATGTCTTAAAAAGAATACTTTCTTATAATACCGATACGACTATTTGTTTAAGCGCGAGCTATCACAACTTTTCCATTTTGAAAAATTTTCAAAAACCGGCTCGACAAAAAAAAATATCGGTTCATAGAATTCGGTTACAAAATTTCACCTGTAGAGGAGAACATCCGGACATACAAAAGCAAAACGCCCGAGTCAAAACGTATAGACCTTCGCTTCACTTCGGTCAAACAATGGCGATGTATGCAGCTCGGGTGCAACCCACCCCTCTCCCTCGCACCCCGGACGATTGCCCTGTCTAGACGGCTTACTCGAGTGACTGTATGGTTTTATAAACTGTGTCAAAACTAACCAAGGCAAATGCATTTTTGATACGTCTAAATACTTAGGTACTTACTGTTGTGACGTAAAAGTTGATCTTGGCGTCTATCACCAAAGACCGCCATGCTTCTCTGTCTAAATCCGTTTCCATCCAATAGACAGCGCCGAGTTTGCTAAGGTCTTTTTGCACTTCGCCTCTCCAGCGGTACTTGGGAGGTAGGATTTGTCAAAATAAACATTCATAATGCAATGGATCTGAACACCTCCCTGGGTGACTAGAGGCTAGGTTACATTCGGATTGAGATTGAAACAGTGTTACTGCAACAGTGTTGGTGCTACGCACTGTCAATTTTCCGGATAAATTGCTTTGCTGTCGCGGCTGTATTGCGTTAGCAAAAGGTTTATCCGTCATAAAATGTACCTATTGGGGATTTAGGCAGTGGCATCGCCTGTTTTCTCTGCTGTTACGTTGCACCAGTAGCACTTGCGGCCCGATCCGAACTTTAAGATACGTCAGTTAATAGATCTAGAAACGATATGGATTAGATGTGTCAGTGTTAAAAGTGACGTTTTTGTTTGAAGAAACGTAACATTTGACACTGACATATCTAATCCATATCGTTTCTAGATCTATTAATTGACGTATCTTAAAGTTCGAATTGGGCTGTGCATCAGCAATGCCACTACTATCGCAAACAGGATGTGACATGTTGCCGAAAATGATGCTATGAAAATTATGATCTACAATAACTTAAAACTCTCTCACCACGGTCAGAATATCAAAACCATTTTAAATTTTCTGTTTTACTAAAACTCCATAATAAAAAGTAGCAAACAAAGTGCGTTTTAAGCTGTATTACAAACACGTTAAGCTCCTTAGAGATAGAATGTAGGTCAGGTACAAAGAATCCGTAATATCAGCATAAAAATCACTTCAAAGGATGCCAGTTTGCGATATCAGCGGCTTCTGATACTGTGGGTGAATAGCGGCAAACTTTTGTGATAAATAAGTACTTGTAAATAAGCATTTGAAGGACAAATATGACATTGAAGGTCACAATAATCATATTAATTTTGAAATACATACATTATCACCAACCCCGAAACCGCGAAAAAAAATTTACCCTCTCATAGAAAATGGACCGGCCAAAAATTATGAAACAGCCAAATTTTTTTTCGCGATTTCGGGGCTGGTCCCATAGTAAAAGTTGCTCAGTATAATCCTAAAACCTCCCTGGCAACGGGAATGCACTTATTTTTTGGCCACCCTGTGTATCAAAAGCATGGCATGCATGTGTGTGACCTCAGTTCTGGTGTCTAACATAAGTGTAACAAGATTGAATAATATGATTATTGTTTCCTTATATCGTGATGTACAAAAAAATCATTGGAAATGTTAACAGAGACGCTTTTTGGTACTAGAAAATATACTTATCAAAATAATCATAGGTAATTGTAATTTTCCCTCAGAATTACTTAAAACTAGTAGTTCGCCCCGAACTGAGAACTCGCGGTTAAACAAAAATTATATAGCGATTGACTTTGTTGCACCTACTTAGGTACTCGTATAGTGCGACATAAAATAATAGAAAATAAATGAGGGCGCCACTTTCTACGTAACTGTCACATTTTTGACGTAAAATGCTTACACATGGCAACAATTTAGTATGGACATTATTGAGTTCCATTTTATTTAATTTCTACTATTTTATGTCGCTCTATAGGCGGCAAAGGATCAAAGATCGCGTGGATTTATTGCAAGGTCTGTGGAGCCCTTACCTGATAGTTTTAAGCAAAGAGTAGTATGTATAATATAGTTGACCAAGCAGATCTTGCAGTAGAAAAAATGTAGGCGCGAAGGGATATGGTCTCATAGAAAATTTGAGTTTCGCGCCTTTTTCTACTGACAAGATTTGCTTTTTTGCATCAATTTTGAAGCGCCATTTACAAGTTTAGCGTTAAGTAATATAGATGGCGCTATTTTTTCGAATAAAGGGCTTCGTATACGGCTGTCCCTCCCCTGGATTTAAGTCACCACCATAGAGATTAAAATAAACTGTATCTGTGCTAAGCCGAAATATTTCCTGTCAAATGTCAAATACATATATTATGTTTATTCTATTTTATTTTTATCTTGCTAATTATTTCTAAATGGTAAATTTAAAAACGATATTATAAAAGTGTAAGTCGAGCACTTTCATTTGATACTAAACTCGACCATGTTTCTTGCAAAAAAATGACTAGAATAGCAAGACCTCTCACATACAGCTTTTTGGCCTTCTATGCTCTTCTAGCTCCCTTCTTCTTCTAACCCCTTGATCGGACGTGCTCATAATTTAATGACTAAAATATAATGCCCTCGACTACACGTTTACCCAATTTCATTTAAATTAGAACAAATTTACTTAAGTTATTGAGTATCAAACTATCTTCTAATCTTCTAAATGCCGGGACGTGCCGCTAGCCAGCCGCGTGTTCAAAGTCGAATGTAAGAACTTCGCTTCGCTTCGGTTCGCTTCGCTCGCTCGTTCGATTAGAAGTGCTAAATGATAGACTCCCACGCTGGCTTTGCGCGAATTGGGTAGTAAGAATGCATACATATCCCTATAAGCTCTATACTTAACGTAGCATTTGGCATGAAAACTTAGCGTGATATGACTCTAATTAGCATGAGCATGGGCCTAAGTATCTTGTATTATGCGTAGGAGAACTGTGCCCGTGGCACGCTGATCGTGATTATTAAGTTCTACAGGTATAAACCCCAGAATACCTAATGAAACCATCCCTTAATAAACCCGTCGAATAACATCTAATCTGAATATTTACCGAATACCTACACTCTAAATACAGTGGAATCCAAGAGGAATTTAATTTGGAGGGTTTAAATGTTCGGGTATTGGTATCTCCTTGTTTTTGCCCGCTCACTTATTTATGTGGCTGGCCCGGTGTATCCTACGGTTTGGTTCGTTTTTGAAGAATTAATTAAAATACTCACAATTCAGATACACTGGAAGTTGTTTTATAATTCGGTTGTTATATGAATATGCCTAAGTATTCTATGACAATGAAATCACCACGCTTTTGCTTCATGTCCTCTGAGGCACTAGCGCAAAAAAAAAACGAAATTTCTTTATCTGACTCTCTATCGCTCACGCAATTTCGAGCGAGAAAGTCACATACAGAAATACCGACTTTCCTTTTTCGCGGTAGGGCCTCTCTGAGAGAGATCCTTCTTGTCCTGTACCGGACCGCGATTTTGGTGCGGTCGAAATATCTTTTTCTCGCTCTAACTTATGGCTGCGTCCTTAACGGCCGTACGGCGACCACCTTACACACGATCGATACGTGCGTCGCACCACACCAAGGATCCGGTGCGATCGTCTGTAGACACTTTTTGGTACTAGAAAATATACTTATCAAAATAATCATAGGTAATTATAATTTTCCCTCAGAATTACTTAAAACTAGTAGTTCGCCCCGAAATGAGAACTCGCGGTTAACCAAAAATTATATACCGATTGACTTTGTTGCACCTACTTAGGTACTCGTATAGTACGACATAAAATAATAGAAAATAAATGAGGGCGCCACTTTCTACGTAACTGTCACATTTTTGACGTAAAATGCTTACACATGGCAACAATTTAGTATGGACATTTTTGAGTTCCATTTTATTTAATTTCTACTATTTTATGTCGCTCTATAGGCGGCAAAGGATCAAAGATCGCGTGGATTTATTGCAAGGTCTGTGGAGCCCTTACCTGATAGTTTTAAGCAAAGAGTAGTATGTATAATATAGTTGACCAAGCAGATCTTGCAGTAGAAAAAATGTAGGCGCGAAGGGATATGGTCTCATAGAAAATTTGAGTTTCGGGCTTTTTTCTACTGACAAGATTTGCTTTTTTGCATCAATTTTGAAGCGCCATTTACAAGTTTAGCGTTCAGTAATATAGATGGCGCTATTTTTTCGAATAAAGGGCTTGGTATACGGCTGTCCCTCCCCTGGATTTAAGTCACCACCATAGAGATTAAAATAAACTGTATCTGTGCTAAGCGAAATATTTCCTGTCAAATGTCAAATACATATATTATGTTTATTCTATTTTATTTTTATCTTGCTAATTATTTCTAAATGGTAAATTTAAAAACGATATTATAAAAGTGTAAGACGAGCACTTTCATTTGATACTAAACTCGACCAAAAAATGACTAGAATAGCAAGACCTCTCACATACAGCTTTTTGGCCTTCTATGCTCTTCTAGCTCAATAACCCCTTGATCGGACCTGCTCATAATTTAATGACTAAAATATAATGCCCTCGACTACACGTTTACCCAATTTCATTTAAATTAGAACAAATTTACTTAAGTTATTGAGTATCAAACTATCTTCTAATTTTCTAAATGCCTGGACGTGCCGCTAGCCAGCCGCGTGTTCAAAGTCGAATGTAAGAACTTCGCTTCGCTTCGGTTCGCTTCGCTCGCTCGTTCGATTAGAAGTCCTAAATGATAGACTCCCACGCTGGCTTTGCGCGAATTGGGTAGTAAGAATGCATACATATCCCTATAAGCTCTATACTTAACGTAGCATTTGGCATGAAAACTTAGCGTGATATGACTCTAATTAGCATGAGCATGGGCCTAAGTATCTTGTATTATGCGTAGGAGAACTGTGCCCGTGGCATGCTGATCGTGATTATTAAGTTCTACAGGTATAAACCCCAGAATACCTAATGAAACCATCCCTTAATAAACCCGTCGAATAACATCTAATCTGAATATTTACCGAATACCTACACTCTAAATACAGTGGAATCCAAGAGGAATTTAATTTGGAGGGTTTAAATGTCCGGGTATTGGTATCTCCTTGTTTTTGCCCGCTCGCTTATTTATGTGGCTGGCCCGGTGTATCCTACGGTTTGGTTCGTTTTTGAAGAATTAATTAAAATACTCACAATTCAGATACACTGGAAGTTGTTTTATAATTCGGTTGTTATATGAATATGCCTAAGTATTCTATGACAATGAAATCACCACGCTTTTGCTTCATGTCCTCTGAGGCACTAGCGCAAAAAAAAAACGAAATTTCTTTATCTGACTCTCTATCGCTCACGCAATTTCGAGCGAGAAAGTCACATACAGAAATACCGACTTTCCTTTTTCGCGGTAGGGCCTCTCTGAGAGAGATCCTTCTTGTCCTGTACCGGACCGCGATTTTGGTGCGGTCGAAATATCTTTTTCTCGCTCTAACTTATGGCTGCGTCCTTAACGGCCGTACGGCGACCACCTTACACACGATCGATACGTGCGTCGCACCACACCAAGGATCCGGTGCGATCGTCTGTAGACACTATAGGTAATAGTTGATGTGTCAGTGTCACGACTTATCAACACAATTAAGGATGCTCTAGACACAGAGAGTGGGCATTAAGCTCCTTCAAGATACTTCAGCGTGGCTCATGATAGAAAATCCTAACACTGGCAACTTCCTTGACGTTAATCTTGCGAGGCCTACGTCAAAACAGACAAACGGACTGCCCCCGTTCCTACGGACGGCCTGTTTATTTCTTAATTGATTAAATCCCGTCCTTGGAATTTCGTTTCGGACGTTTTTCCCGGATCTGCGCCGTTCGAACCCTCTTCAATTAGAGTTCGGCTCGCTCGAGTAGTTGCCAGTTAGGCCTTAAATGTTCTTTAAACAATTTGTTTTATAACTGGGTCGCAACATCGCGAAGTTGAAATATTTTTCATAGCTATGATTGAGGTTTTTCACCTTAATACATAAACCAATAGCCTGGTAAGTTAACCAATACTCTTGTACATCGGCGATCACAATTTACAAATGCCCAAAAAAGTCATCGTTAAGGGACATTGCAAAACAAATAGACGCGTTTGGAAGAATTCCTGGGGACAAAACCAGGTTAGCAATCGTCAATCATTCATGCAAACCGAAGACTAAATACTGTAATATGCCCACATAACTTTTCGTTTGTAAATGTTATGCGCCAATCGGGCTGTCTTTATGCTAAAAATATGTATTTAGGTATTATTTTAATAGAGAAACCAGCAAACTTCTACAAGCAGTAAACCACCGACATAGTAATAATCAAATATCCGGTCAGTCCTAATCTACGGTATCCAAACTTGGTCATCAGAAAAATCCCGAAAGTCTCTGCTTTCTGATATTCAATGCTTAAAAATTTGTAGACGGATTCAGATGATAAATGTTCGCATATCACCTATTTAAATCAGCTCAGATACATCAAATTGCATTCATTACATACAAATCTATAGAACATGACAGTCTGATATCATTTTTGCATCGAAAACATTAAAACCCTGGCTGCAAAAGTACGTAATATCCGCCAATCGCGCTGTCCGCACGCTTTCCGCTGAAAGATAAATGATATTGGATTCGTTTTTAAAAACAACTGCGCCACGTTTTCGTTTTCGATTATTGTAAAACTATCGGTTTTGTTTTTTTAACGGTTTTTCGGGTGTTGCCTTTGTAATGTACTAGAACGAGTGTTTACGTATATACTAGTGAGAAGGAAGTAAGTCACACATTTTATTGTTTAATTTTGCTGTCATAATTGCTTTAATTAACTTATTGCTTTAATTTTGTTAAATAACCGTAGTTTCATCCAAATCCATTTAAACGATTATAAATGTCGTATTAGGATTAAGTACTTCGTTCAGAATCAGAATCAGAATCATCGCATTTATTCGTAATAAACTATAACATACACAAGTATAGAATAACAAAGAAATTTCAACATAAAATAAATAAATAGTTGAATGCTAACCCAAAAGTCAGCGCTGATCTTCCGATGAGACCATTTGTGGGTCACAAACGCAGTTGTATGACACGGCCCCATCATAAAACTGATCAGTTCAGTTTTCTATTCTTATTCCGGTACTTATTATAACCGGAGTGTCTATTACTTCATTTTTTTATCTGATCCAGGTGACAAGTCTGATCTTACCATTCGGCAGTTTGACCCGGAACCTTCGAAACAGGATACCTTTCGCCACAACAACGCCACATATACCTCCGTCCTACCAAAGAGAATAGAGTGTATAGAAGCGGATTATCAAAGTAAATTATGTAGCCACTGTAAATTTACTGCCATCTTTCGACAGAAGATTAAATAAAACTGTTAGAACGCCATATTAATATTAACGCCATCTACTCGACTGTAGGCTAAAGGTATGGTGCAATATTTTCGAGCGATGGCGCCATAACCTTCAGCCTATTTACCATCACAGTAACTCTCTATTTCAAATTCTCTTTGATCCTACCGACTGCGCCATGTAAAAGTATAGGGAACACTTCAATCAAACGACAAGATCAAGCATCAACTGTCTGTTTATTTTTATAGACAGGTAGACCTTACAAATACAGATTCACTCCTTACCAACATATAATACATATGACAACATTCCCATAGGTAAAGTGTATGTAGGTGTAGTGAAAGGTAGTTACGAACATTCCTGACACAAATGTTCCTTCCGAAAGAATGCCTACAAAATGGCTGCCACAATTCAAGATAACATTATCACGAGCCATAAGTCATGCGCACGCCAGCGTTAGGCACATTATCGGGCACATTAGAGATGACGACGATACACAGCTAACATATTTGGAACAGTAGGTAACTATAGTCTACCAGGCACATGTCTATAATGCCAAGTCGGTGCAAAGTTAGTGTGGTCGGAATACAAAATAGTGTTCACTTATTAGGTATTTGACTTCAGTCTTCTTGCTAAGTCGAATGTTTTTGCGCGTAAAATTACCTTGCTACCTACTTAGGTAGGTACTTATTATAATGCACGTGTCCTGTGTCAGTATTATAATTATTATCAGTGTTTCTTAACCGGTGCCCCGACGACTCCCGGTGGTTTTTGGAAGCATCTAAAGATTTAAAAGTAAATAAGGTTTAAAAAGCAACCCTTTCTTGACTTTATTTCCCAAAGGCAGTTTCAAACAGTTGAGAGCGTTAACAAAAATAAAAAAATGTCAAGTGATAATAATATATTTATAAGTGCACCTTGCTTAAATAATTCCTTTTGTTCAATATTGATCATCAAACATCATAAATTTTATAGCATTTTTGGTGCAGCGGAGTGGTGTTAACGGAACCGTGTAGATAATTCCAACTGAAATGATAAATTAAGGTTAATATTAACGTAATTAACGCTAATTAATTATTAGGGTTGAAATTGTTTAGGATACCAATTCCGTTAAGACGAAACAGGAGTTTTAAATATTTTAGGTAAATATACCCGTCTCGCTAACGGAAGCGGCACCTAAAAGTAGTGCGATAAGGACAAGGCGAAAAATCCTGCGTAAAAATCTCAAAAATCGAGGTTTCGTACTCCTCTGTTTCCTCCTCCAAAACTTAACCAATCGTAACCAAATTTGGAAATCTAAATGATTATGAAATTATCTGTGTCAGACCGTTTTGCTTTTTTGGCTAATTGATATCAGTTTTGAATGCCACGCCTCTCATTGCGGCATAGTCAATTAGGCCATTTTGGCCATTTTTGAAGGGCTCTAGCGCCTTAAAAAACAAAAATATCAAAAAAAGCAAAACGGACCGACACAGATATTGAAAATATTAATCTGTGTTGAAAAAATCATTGCTCTAGCTTCAAAAACCACGGAGGAAAACGAGGAGTACGTTTGTATGGAGAAATGACCACTCCTGTTGGCTCTTAACACCACTCCGCTGCACCGTAAATGCTATAAAATGTACGATGTCTGATGAGCATTATTTTCTTTAGAATATTTCGTAGGACTACGATACTGTGCCAGAATTGTTTACTGCACATAGACTGGCTCCATTTGCGCCTGCACCTTGTTTACGCCGCGCTGATTGCCGCGGCGGCCATTTTGTCTAGCTAAGCTGTTTCGCTTATTCTCACATTAGATGGCTCAAGGGCCATTACCTTTTTTACGGAACAATCTTTACCCTGGAATTTGGGGCTTATTTAGGGAATATCTCCTTAATATGAAGAAACAAATTCACTGTTAAAATTCTATTATTCATTGAACAGTTGAACCAAGGTAATTTGCAAGCATTTGCAATGACAAAGTATGGCAATGTCATCATTAATGTAAAATTTTATGAATTTTTATTTTACCACTTTGTTGCTAATTTGCCATGATTGATTTGTCAGCTTTCTAGCACTAACGACCACGGAGCAAAGCCGCGGATGAACAAACAGATGGACATAGCGAAACTATAGGGGTTCCTAAAAAAAACGGCCAAGTGCGAGTCGGACTCGTGCACGAAAAAAATCACGTTGTATTTATGGGAGCCCCACTTAAATATTTATTTTATTTTGTTTTTGGTATCTGTTGCTAAAGCGGCAACGGAAATACAATATCTGTGAAAATTTTAACTGTAGAGCTATCACCGTTCATGAGTTACAGCCTGGTGACAGACAGACAGACGGACAGACGGACGGACAGCGGAGTCTTAGTAATAGTTCCCGTTTTTAGCCTTTGGGTACGGAACCCTAAAAATGAGGGTAGTTTGTAGTGTAGTCTGCATTGCGCGGAACTCTACTCATGCGCAGAGATACTAAAATCGTATACAAATAAGTGAGTAATGTACATTGATTTATTTATTATTTTTTCCAATGAAAAAGGTAAACACAGTAAAGACGCCCACTGATTAACAGTCCGCCGGACGGTATCGGCCTGTCAGTTAGATTAGAACAAAAATTTGAGAGTTCCGAACAACTGACAGGTCGATACCGTCCGGCGGACTGTTAATCAGTGGGCACCTTAAGTATGTCTTTTAATGTTATTATATTCTTATGTTTTATCAGCATGTATGCGTCATATTTCAAAACGACGGGTACAACTGCTATGAAATTAATAGAATGATGCCCTTGTGCCGCACTACTGCGTAGGGTAAAGGCACCAGTACTCAGCCATGTACCAGTAGTCAGCCTTTCTAGCCATTTTTGGCTGTAAACAATAAAGTTTTTCTAATTTTCATGTCAAAAATAGGTAATATTATAGATTGATAAACTATTAATTGAAAATTACCTTAATTTTTAACACAATTCTCTACCATCCACAACACTAATTCAAAGAAGTGGTGTCTCCTGACATGAAGGGTTATGAGATATGCGCCATTTTTTTTGGAGTGTCACATGGTATTTTGATAAGACGTTAGCAGCCGATTGCCGATTTGATTGAAATACATTAAATACCGCTGGATGCGGGTCGCTTCCAACCGGTACGAATGGAGGTCCAAGGGGGAGGCCTATGTCAGCAGTGGACGTTTTATGGCAGAGATGATGATGATGATGATGGTGATGATGATGATGATGATGATGATGATGATGATGATGATGATGATGATGATGATGATGATGATGATGATGATGATGATGATGATGATGATGATGATGATGATGATGACATTAAATACCGACTATTTAACCTGTGACTGACCACTGGACAATAAGATCGCTCTAGTCGAACCCACTAATCAGCCATTAGAATGGGATGACTGGGCACTGGATACCTAAAGGCTGTGTATTTATATACAGGAGGCTGATTACTGGCAAAAATGCCCTTTTATTACATTTAATGAAATATTTCCAAAAGCAAAATTCAATTAAGTTTAATTCTTTACAACAAATAAACTTTATTAAATTCATGAACAGAAAAAACATTGTTAATACCTATTGGCCCATAAGTGTGCAAATTATACGATCTTGAACAGAGAAAATTCGTTATAAGGCTTACTACTGGTGCTTTTACCCTACAAGCGCAAAGTAATAACCAGCAAGACCGTTGCAACATACCTGTATGATGAAAACACGTAAAATGGTAACCCTACCGTTTGGACCTAATGACGAATTCTCCCGACAGACCTTTGACATTTAAAATGGCGACATTGTCATTCGGATGTAAGTGAACCTTTGAATTAATAAGCAACTAGGTACATACTGCCGTATTCGAACTTCAAGATATTCACAAGATACGACACGTACTAGATCCATTCTAGATACGTTATAGTTTAGATATCAACTAGTTCTCTTTTGCAGCGCAATTCGGGCAACCAATGTCACTTTTACGTTAGATAGAGTAAGATATCTATTAGATGTGAATTGGATCTCTAAGTCATATCGAAATCGTTCAACAGTATCTCCAGAATCGCACAAATGTCAAATTTGACAGGTTAGATCTTAAACATATCGTTATCTTATCTTGGTGATGTCTAATAAATGTCTATTTCAAAATCCGAATCGGGCCCATAGAGTCTGTGCTGGAAGAGAAGAGTCGTGGAATGTAAATCCATTCCACGACTCTTCTCTTTCCGAACAGACTCTACCATTGAGTTATTTTCACTATAGAGAAGCCATATCAAGCAACCAAGCAATGAAATTGTTGCAATCGCAACCTGTACCACGCGACCAAAACGTCGTAAGGGTCGTAAAATTCATGGCACTTACATGTTTAGGTCGCGAGATTTACGCTCCGCTTCTATGATTTGTTGTCAAAACAACAACAACTCATGGCGCAAAATACTGGTTCTTTGTGCCAGTTCTATACGTAGTACGAGTAATACAATGCTACCTACTTGCTTAAAGGTCAAGGCAGCCAAATCCGTCTGCGGGAAATTCTGTACATGAGAGCGTTTTTAGGGTTCCGTACCCAAAGGGTAAAACGGGACCCTATTACTAAGACTCCGCTGTCCGTCCGTCCGTTCGTCTGTCCGTCCGTCCGTCTGTCACCAGGCTGTATCTCACGAACTGTGATAGCTAGACAGTTGAAATTTTCACAGATGATGTATTTCTGTTGCCGCTATAACAACAAATACTAAAAACAGAATAAAATAAAGATTTAAGTGGGGCTCCCATACAACAAACGTGATTTTTGACCGAAGTTAAGCAACGTCGGGCGGGGTCAGTAGTGTCAGTACTTGGTGACCGTTTATTTAGTCATTATCAAACTGCACAACGGGACTTAATCGCGTATTTAAGTTTTAAGATTTACCTCCGACGTTTCGAGGACGGCGTTGTCCCCGTGGTCTCGGAGAAGACTGGCTCAAGTTGACATCAACATCTTCTAGCCGCGCGAGTTTTTCGAACTACCCGCACTTGGTCTTGTTTATCAGTTTGAACGTTTTGCGCACTAGGGATGTCACTCTGTCGACACACAACACTAACGATATTCGATTTATCGACTGTCGATATTCGTTTCCGCTTACATTTACTAATGACTGGATTCCATGTGGATGAGATCTTAAAACCCTCGTCCCGATTAAAATTGCAATGTTTTTTGATTTCAATGGCTTCCCGCACTTTTCTACTGTAGAAATGGCGATCCGTGGAGAGGATTTTAGGGTTATGCAGCTCAATCCAGTGGTTTGGTCCTGACTCCAGCAAATGCTCAGCCACCGCAGACTTGTTGACCTGACGATTTTTGACAGCTGCGATATGTTCCTTAACTCTTTCTGCTATGGTGCGCTTAGTTTCTCCATAGCAGAAAGAGTGACAGTGAGTCAGTTCAAACTGATAAACAAGACCAAGTGCGGGTAGTTCGAAAAACTCGCGCGGCTAGAAGATGTTGATGTCAACTTGAGCCAGTCTTCTCCGAGACCACGGGGACAACGCCGTCCTCGAAACGTCGGAGGTAAATCTTAAAACTTAAATACGCGATTAAGTCCCGTTGTGCAGTTTGATAATGTTTAATAATCGTGAAAGTTTAAATCAGCGTTTATTTAGTCGTTTTCTGCATTATGGTACGGAACCCTACGTGCGCGAGTCCGACTCGCACTTGCATGGTTTTTCAAATAGCAGTAGCTGAAGCCGACCGCCATATATTTGTTTAGACCAATGTATGGCCGTCGGCGTCAGCGTTAAGAGCAACCCCTCACTAGCGTGTCGCGAGAATCGGCGTCTAGTCAACTCAGTGCTCGACACAACGTTGTCGCCACAGACATGATATCTATGGCTATAATTTATTGAAGTTAATATTATTCCATCTTAATATTGGATTATTATACAGATCAAATTGAATACACACACATCACAAAAAGATCGTCAAACATAAAAAAAATATATAAAAAATACTAGTCTAGAATGTTTCTAGAATAAAATCTAAATGTCAATAACAAATGTCATTAAAACATAACGAAGAAGTACATACATTGAATTATCCATTTCGAGTCACAATTAATCCCACGTTGTTTTATCACTCATGTAGTCTTGTGTGGTATAATAAGCTTTAGAAATAAGTTGGCGCTTTACGTAATTCTTAAATTTATTAATTGATAATTCAGTAATATGGTTTGGAAGTTTATTATAAAATCTTACACAATTACCCATGAATGATTTTTTAATTTTATGGAGCCGTGTGAAGGGCACTGCGAGCTTATGTTTATTTCTAGTATTAATAATATCACAGTTTTTCCTAAAATTAACAATATTTTTATGTACATACAGAATATTCTCATAAATATATTGACAGTGCACTGTCATTATGTCAATTTCCTTGAATTTATCTTTAAGTGAGTCTCTATGGTTCAATTTATATATTGCTCGAATAGCCCGCTTCTGCAGAACAAAAATGGTATTTATCTCTGAAGCACCACCCCACAGTAAAATACCATATGACATAATGCTATGGAAGTAACTAAAATATACTAATCGAGCTGTTTTCAAATCAGTTAATTGACGGATTTTGCTCACTGCAAAAGCTGCAGAACTCAGTCTATTCGAAAGAGTAGCAATATCCACCCCACTGAAGTTTAGAATCTAAAGTTATACCAAGAAAAACTGTACTATCAACTAATTCCAATTCCTCATCCTTCACAATGTCACTTGTTTGCACATGCCTTACGTTACTACTAGTGACAAACTGAATACATTTAGTCTTTTTCTCGTTTAACAATAAATTATTAACATTGAACCAATTTACTGCCTTTGAAATAGCATCGTTTTCATCACTGTAAGCTTGTTGCTGCCGTTCGACTTTGAAAATAAGTGAGGTGTCGTCTGCACTATATCATGGTGGGTCTTTACAAGGAATGGCAAGTCATTTAAGTAGATAAGGAACAGGAAAGGCCCCAATATTGACCCCTGTGGTACACCCATAGAGACCAATGACCCCGGTGATCGCTGTCCACTCACATCGACCCTTTGTATTCTACCATTTAAGTAGGACTTAAATAAATTCAGTGCCAATCCTCTAACTCCATAATAGTGTAGTTTCCTGATCAATGTTTCATGACAAACGCAGTCGAACGCCTTAGACAAATCACAAAAGATACCTAAAGCATCTCGTGATGGAATGGATGGAATGGAATAGAAGTAAAGTGTTTTAAACTATAAATCTTACGGTACTATGTTTTCATGTAGCACCTTATTTACTTGCTGAAATTAGAAACATACAAATACATACGAGTACTTAGGTCGGCTGAAATCATATACCCTTTCTTTTGGCTTAGCTATTGAGTGGGGCTACCATACAACAAACGTGATTTTTTTGCCGTTTTTTGCGTAATGGTACGGAACCTATCGTGCGCGAGTCCGATTCGCACTTAGGCGGTTTTTTATTATATCGGTTTACGTTCGAATTGGCCTGTAAGTCGGATAAAAATACCTAGTAGGATTTCACGTTAATGACTTTATTTTTACAAAAGATTCCGGGCTTCCAAAGGTTCAGAAAGTTCTCCTTTTCTTAATACACCGTGTATCCTCATATATTTACCTATGTCAAGTAATTGCATCTCGATCAAAACCTTCCATCGTTTGCTCTCTCCGTAAACATACACATATTGGCTGCTGCCAATTCGAAGAATCATATCACGTTTGATGTAATATGAACCTTGTCGTCGTGAGCTAAGGTTGGTTTTATAAATAATGGTGTACCTAAATAGGTGTGGGAGCTTTTAGGAAGCAATCACTCGAAAATGTTTGCTAGCCCTGGCCAAGATACGTGCGTTAATTAATAGGAAGTTATTTGTTTTACAAGGGGGCAGAGTTGTTGTTTAACCGCTCGTGCTAATATTGATACCCGAGCAAGCGAAAGATTCCAAAATTGAAACACGCGCGTAATTGGTTCAATATATGGTATCTTGAGCGTTGCGAGGGTTTCAAAGCACGAGAGTTAAACAAAACTTGCCCCCGAGTGAAACACAAAATTTTTCACCACACCAACCCAAAGAAAATATTAACTGTAAGATATCAGACAAAATCAAATCCAAATGAATGTTATTAAATATTTATCATTCAAAATCATCATGTATAAAAGTAAACATAAGAAAACCACTCAAAATTTGCATTTAATTACTTTGCCTCACATGTGAATAAAATGCAACTTTGCTATCAGTTTTTGAACAATCAAGAGAGCCTTTACCAGTTAGTGTGGTGAAATAGTTATTTACGATACAAGTGCGGAAAAGAGGAAATTCGAAACGAGTGGCGATAAATTAAAACACGACCGAAGGGAGTGTTTTAAATCGACACGAGTTGCGAATTACCTATTCGCACGTGTATCGTACAACGTTTTACAGTACATATATGGCCCTTTAAACTTTTGACATCGCACGAAAAGTGCTATTTTACGCACTAGTGCGGGAAAATAGGACCATATGTACTGTATAATGATTTACATCATTCATCGATTTAAATGATAAACCTACGCAAAATGTTAAATATTTCTGAAGTAAATATTTATTTTTACAAGTTTTTATTTCACTTGCAATGATTGTTTAGGTCAAATAAAAAAAAATTGTTCCTGATATTGAAAAGCGAGGAATTAGGTACAAAGTAAACGATTTATGGGTTATACACATTTTAATATATGTATAGTTACCTTGTACGCGTCTTTCCTGTAGACATTGCAAACGTACACGTATGTACATTTTTCATTAAAGCAATAGAGCGAGCAATCCCACAGCAAGTTCTAGTCTAATACTAATTATTCATTGAAACTAGGTGAGGATAGCGCTTAATTATGTATGTGGCAAGTTGGCAACTAGCGCAAAAACTAATTCAAATCCCAATTCGCTATGCAAATGTGTTAATGGGTTACCCTGCAAAGGCTAGGGTTGCTACTGACTGGTTGCCAGTAATTAAGGTTGCCAACGGTTTTGTGCAACTACACATTTTGGTTTAGCACGTGTGTTAGCTTTGAGGCAAATAATAATTAGTGCTTAGACTGGATTCTGTAGTTTTTAAGCTCGTTATAAGACCCCGTGGGTTCCTGTTCTTCTCTCACTTTCAATAAGCTTATGCTTATTATTATGCGTGCGCGATCGGATCGAGGATGTTTTTGAATTATTATTTTTTAATTTTACTAACAAAAAAAAAGTAAGTAATCGATGAGTCAATGAAAAATATAACAGACCATTTTAGAAGCAACTCATATTTTTAGCTTTTGTGCAAATATTGTTAGAAATTTTTAAACTGTGACCTAGACCTATATTCGTGATTTTTTTTGTTATTGAGCGAAAGTCAAGAAATCACGCTTCGAAACGATTAAGTTACTAAACGAGGGCCTCAAGGTTGCTAGTTAAATTTTTCACATCCGTATTGTGCTAAAAAAGCGCTAAGATTTTTCAAAAATCTTTTTTTGTTAATATCTTTTTTTTTATGCGGGTCCTTTTTTTGGTAATAACATTAGATTTTTTTATGTGGGAATAAACGCTTCGAATACATTTTTTTAGACATCATTCCGGATCCAACGAGTAATCACACGTATTTTTAGGAGTAGTATCTCTTATTTCACCATTTTGAATTTGTGACCCACACTATAAGTAGGTATTGTTTTTAGTTTCCTGTAACTGTTTTAAATAAAATTTTATTTCCTACATTCAGATTTTATATTCTGTTATTGCATACTCAATAAAAAATTAAGCGGAAGCAACACCAACGCTAATTAAAATTCAGGCAATATTGTGAAAACTCATAAATGGTGTACGTTGAATGTCGTTCAACATTTGTTTTTACCAGAGATAACGAATAAAAAAGACTGCACATCAGCATAACTTAGTATACGTGATATAATACGTTGACAAAGAATTTTTATCTACCGCTGCTGCATATTATAATATTTTGACATATGTGCTAAAGTGTGCCGGTCTAACATGGGGACCACATATCGATTCTCTGTGTGACCGGCTCGCTGCCGCTTGCTTCGCGCTCACAAGGTTGCGCCAAAGTCTGCACCCCGACAATGTCAAGAAAGCTTACTTTGGCTATTTCCACTCGTTATTAACGTATGGAATAGACCTATGGGGTGACGCCGCGGAGCGCGAAAGGGTGTTTAAACTACAGAAGCGTGCAATTCGTGTAGTCGCTGGTGTCAAATGGGACCACCCAGCCAAAGAACTGTTCACCAGTAACAAAGTCCTAACACTACCCTGCATTTATATCCTAGAGGTAGCCAAACAGGTAAGGTTTAATTTCGAACAGTTCCAGTCTAATGGTGAGGAACCCAAATACAACTTTAGGCACCGCCACGAACTCCGTCCACCACGCACACGGCTAGCTAAATCTAGAAAATGTCTGCACAATTGGCCCGAAAATCTACAACCGAGTCTCTGAAGACATAAAAACTGCGAATAGCAATAACACATTCGTACTCAAACTTAAAAAATACCTAGTCTCTGCTGCCTACTATTCATTGAATGAATTCTTCGAATAGGTGAATTTATAATAATGTATGCACTTCTTGCTTAATTTTAATAATGAAATGTATTATGTAAAATAATGTATTATAAATATAGAATAGTAATGTACCGAATAATATGACGTGTAAAATTGTATTGGTTTTATGAATAAATTATTGTATTGTATTGTATTGTGGCTACCACCAGTTTGGCACTGACTTAACCGCTATTGAGAACGTAACTTACTTTGTATGCATCTCGCTCGTACTCGCTTATTAGTGTGAGCGAGATGTATGGAAAGAAAATTACGTAGACGTTAGCGTATACGGATGCCTAGTAATTAATGGATAACCTTCTACTGACAGCACCTTAGGCTGGCCCAGAAAATGCACTTATTGGTCTACTAAAAGTTTTGTGGTTTTCGAGATAATAGAACTTACAGAAAAGCACCTTACCTTAACTTCAATCACCATCTAAGCCATATCTTTGTTAGTAAAGATGGGGCCAAGCCATATATTATCTTTATTAGTAAGATGCCATTATTATTTACCAGTCTCTGGTTTTTACCCAGAAATCGTAGGCGCTTTAATATCGGTGCTACACGTGTTGCATTTCCGTTTTAATACATCGATTGCTGTGGAAATGACAAAGGATACAATTAAAATTAAATATTTTATTTACTGTTACACTCTCTATTTAAATAGAGTATATTATCAATAAAGACATGAGACGTTGGCCTCCCGGGGCGGCCTCTTAAAATAAAATAGAATATAAGTAAACGTGTAACATATGAAACACAAATACTAAAATCTTCAACTCATCACTTGTGACATGACACCTTCAGCTTACTCAGATCTTTTTTAGACACAAGTTAGCAGACACAATCCTGCGGGAGCCGAAAGATGTAAACACTAATAGGCAATAAACGATTTCTGATTCTGATTCTCTATTTAAAAAAAAACAACGGATTGCACTCCGGGGGTGCCGGCAGAAGTGCAAACTCAACGACATCGTAACTCAAAAATATTAATAACAGCGCCATCTAGTGCAAAATCTGCAGCACCATCTGCAGCACTATGTATAATTGAGGTTAACGCCATCTAGCGTTATTCCGTCGCATTACTTGAACCCCCTAAGCACATCACTGTGAGTACTACAGTTATATTAATACCAGTTTGAGGGAAACTCACTAGATGGCATTTAAATCAAAAATGAAAAACACAATGACATTGTCCGTCACACGTGACGTCACGCCAGCGCCCTGCGCCGCCTAAACGAAACAGCAGGCTCAGGCATACATTTTCGCCGCGCGGTAGAAAGAGAGGGTTACGCCTTACACCTTACGCTGTCTCGAGTTTAACATTTTTTCCCCACCTCAAAAAGTGCACAGCGCCGCTAAAGAAGTTTTCACTTCAAAAACTTTTTCAAGCAATACGGATTCCCAAATAAAAAAAAATACCTTTAAGAAAAGAGCGTAAACACTCCCATCCTAAATGCCGGCAACGCACTTGCAACCGTTTCAACCGTCGTTTGCCTAAAAAAGATACTTTGCACACGAGCTCTGAGGAATTTTAAGGGAGCCCCGCTTTTCTTCCACATCCCTTCGTGCCTCTCTCTTTCTCAACTTG
This sequence comes from Cydia splendana, assembly GCF_910591565.1. NCBI lineage: Eukaryota > Metazoa > Arthropoda > Insecta > Lepidoptera > Tortricidae > Cydia > Cydia splendana. Next base: position 4,272,801 of record NC_085963.1, read on the forward strand.
AAATGGCATGGAGGTCCTCATATCAGTGACTGATTTCAACTTTATATTTTTCAACATTTTGAAATAGGGTATTTTCCTACTAGTCAAATCAGTTACTTTTTTGGAACTGTCAAAACGATTTGGTAATATGGAATTTATATGAAACATTACATCGTGACGTCACGGTCAACTCACCTACTTTTTATATTTCTAACCGATTTATTAAATAGAATTTGTGTTTAAAAATAACTCCTATCTGTGTTTTTCTAATAATTATCTGGTGCTTTATTTCATGCATGGTGTAAAATAATTTATTTTAAATACAGTATAACACCCTATTATAATATACAATGTATATACTTATACATTTCAACAGCTACAGCTCAAAGGGCCTACCAAGAAAATCTAAATTTCGTTATCTGCCTCTCTATCACCCTAACTATATCTATAGTTTGTCAAAGGACTGTCTCATTTTAATCATAGAGAGAATCATACTATCTTTGTCTTATACTAGTACTAGCACTTAAAAAAAAGGATGAGTATAGTTTTCCTGGTTCTTACTGACTGACTAATTGGTTTGACCAACTATATTGCTATTGCCATATTCGAATGATAGACAACCAGATAACGATTTGTAACCCTTTTGACAGATACCTTTTTGGCTTTAAGAAACATTCACACAAAGCCTTCCAAACCTTCTGTAACTTAAGTTTCCCGCAGCCGAATCATGCCTGTACATAAATTGCTTCTTAAACTTTATACGCACATCCTACATAGATGAATTAAAACTTACCAAACGAAGGAAAATCAGCTTTGTTTTGACAGAAATAAAACCCAATTTGAAGTACATTTAAAACCAAATTCAGTGCAAAATCGTGGATAGTTGCATAGGGGTGCGACCGCAGAGTCGCCAACCCTAATTTACTGGCAACAATATAAAGAGGCAGCCCTAGCCTTTCATTAAGGGCTTTGTACCCTATTAGAGGACTTTGCGAGTGTTTAATGTGGTTTTGAGTTAGAAATAGCTCATGTTAAATGAGGATAGAAAACTATTGACACGTGAAGGGTTGAGGTATATGTGGATTTGATTCAATATCTAGGTACCTTGCCATAGTCCACGTCAACTATCCTTGGGAGCTCTGGGGGGCCTAGTCAAGATGACAATTGTTGATAGTAAACACCAATCAAAACTTAAATAAAATAGGAATGTATGATTAGACAGATATAGATAGATATGTAGATAAAAACTTTATTCGTTTCCACAACATACATGGTACATAGATAAAAATAAGACATGCAGATTAGAATTAAAAACTAGTTCACAATTCTTGAAAATAAAACAAATCGTCGGTGCGAATAAAAAAAATCACTATGTGTTTTTTTACGATTTTTTGATTTTGTCATATTTTAATTCCTTTTTCAACTTCCCGTCAACCCATATAAATATTTTTTTATAACTTTAATCGTTTTGAAAATAACTAACAACATTTGTACAAAAAAATTGCTATGTGATTTTTTAGCACATAACGAAATTAAATGCCTTATTTTCCGACGAGGGTGATGGCGATGTTGCACATGCCGATTTATTGTAGAGTGGATTACCCGACGTTGACCCTAAAATAGGTACGCTATGTATCATTTTTCGTGCTACGTTACTTTGGCAACAAATCGCTATGTGTATAAACTTTACACATGACGATTTTAATTGAACCAAATTTAAGTCGCTATGTAGCAAAATTCTGGTTAAAATAATTTATATTGTAAAAAATTACTAAAAAAACTGTTTATTTTCTTCGTAAGTATGTAAAAACCATTGATCTACCAGAAAAAAAATACAGGTACAACAAATATATTACAAACAGGAAAATAAACAGTTCTTTTTGTCCCCTGAAAAGTAGCTAAACAATACATGGCGATTTTTTTATTCGCACCGACGAAATACAAAACCATGTGTCGGGGCAGAGAATAGGCGCTGGCTCAGTATGACGATGCGGGAAGCCACATCGCTGATATTCTGCTGAATGTCACGTGAATTTTCGTAGCATCTGTCTTCTCGATCTATTTTTCCGTTCCGTTTAGCATTTGTCTATTTACGATTGTCGATCGAAACACAAAATTATAAAATTATAATGTAAAAAAATTCACAGATTTCGTGCCTCACACGACTATCGAGCACATTGGAAATGAATCTACGGAATTCGAAAAAATATTGTCGCTGAGCGACGAGAAAGTCTGGATCAGGAAAAAGTTACAAAATAAAACTACAACGTTGAATGATAATTATTTTATTCTTAGATTAACACAAGTATCCTGGACATAACGCATGTGAACAAACAAATTGCAAAATTTCCACACGCGTATCGAAGTTTGAATAATTGTCGCCGTGGCGCATAAGTATAGGTACATATTTCATTTTTCGATTAATAAGCAGGATATATTAATGTTCAAAGTACAAGAAAATTATTACACGGCAAATCCGTAGTCAACTCTAGAAGTGGTAGCCACATCGGCGTTATCGTCACTCGAGTCTTGATCGGCAGCGGCCCATTTGCTGCAAGATATGAAATTTTCTTGACAGCAGTTTGACGCGACGAGAGATGACCATAACAGCGTTTGTCTATGTTGCACCAAACCTGAGTTCCAATAGGTACTACCAGGGTTCAGCATCAACTATCTTGGGTAATGCTCTACCATGTGATCATCATGACGAATCGGATGTCCAAAACAGCGCGTGCCTATGTTGCACCAAACCTGAGTTCCGCTAGGTACAACCAGGGTTCAGCATCAGCTCTATCTTGGGTACTACTCTCCTAAGTGCTCATCGAGACGAGTCCGATGACCAAAACAGCGTGTGCTTATGTTGTATTAAGCCCGAGCTCCACTAGCATCAGCTATCTGCTAGCAGCCGCCAGCAACATGCTGAGGTGAGACCATTTCGTGGCACTTTTTCTTTTTTATGTTTCTCTGTATAGGAATCTGTAGGGAATAAAATTATTTCTATTTCTACCTCTACCTCTACCTCTACCTCTACCTCTACCTCTACCTCTACCTCTACCTCTACCTCTACCTCTACCTCTACCTCTACCTCTACCTCTACCTCTACCTCTACCTCTACCTCTACCTCTACCTCTACCTCTACCTCTACCTCTACCTCTACCTCTACCTCTACCTCTACCTCTACCTCTACCTCTACCTCTACCTCTACCTCTACCTCTACCTCTACCTCTACCTCTACCTCTACCTCTACCTCTACCTCTACCTCTACCTCTACCTCTACCTCTACCTCTACCTCTACCTCTACCTCTACCTCTACCTCTACCTCTACCTCTACCTCTACCTCTACCTCTACCTCTACCTCTACCTCTACCTCTACCTCTACCTCTACCTCTACCTCTACCTCTACCTCTACCTCTACCTCTACCTCTACCTCTACCTCTACCTCTACCTCTACCTCTACCTCTACCTCTACCTCTACCTCTACCTCTACCTCTACCTCTACCTCTACCTCTACCTCTACCTCTACCTCTACCTCTACCTCTACCTCTACCTCTACCTCTACCTCTACCTCTACCTCTACCTCTACCTCTACCTCTACCTCTACCTCTACCTCTACCTCTACCTCTACCTCTACCTCTACCTCTACCTCTACCTCTACCTCTACCTCTACCTCTACCTCTACCTCTACCTCTACCTCTACCTCTACCTCTACCTCTACCTCTACCTCTACCTCTACCTCTACCTCTACCTCTACCTCTACCTCTACCTCTACCTCTACCTCTACCTCTACCTCTACCTCTACCTCTACCTCTACCTCTACCTCTACCTCTACCTCTACCTCTACCTCTACCTCTACCTCTACCTCTACCTCTACCTCTACCTCTACCTCTACCTCTACCTCTACCTCTACCTCTACCTCTACCTCTACCTCTACCTCTACCTCTACCTCTACCTCTACCTCTACCTCTACCTCTACCTCTACCTCTACCTCTACCTCTACCTCTACCTCTACCTCTACCTCTACCTCTACCTCTACCTCTACCTCTACCTCTACCTCTACCTCTACCTCTACCTCTACCTCTACCTCTACCTCTACCTCTACCTCTACCTCTACCTCTACCTCTACCTCTACCTCTACCTCTACCTCTACCTCTACCTCTACCTCTACCTCTACCTCTACCTCTACCTCTACCTCTACCTCTACCTCTACCTCTACCTCTACCTCTACCTCTACCTCTACCTCTACCTCTACCTCTACCTCTACCTCTACCTCTACCTCTACCTCTACCTCTACCTCTACCTCTACCTCTACCTCTACCTCTACCTCTACCTCTACCTCTACCTCTACCTCTACCTCTACCTCTACCTCTACCTCTACCTCTACCTCTACCTCTACCTCTACCTCTACCTCTACCTCTACCTCTACCTCTACCTCTACCTCTACCTCTAACTCTAACTCTACCTCTACCTCTACCTCTACCTCTACCTCTACCTATACCTCTACCTCTACCTCTACCTCTACCTCTATATCTATCTCTATTTCTATTTCCACCACCACAAGAATGCATAGATTGTCGAATAGTGCGTTCTGACTTTTTGACTATTTTAAGGTTAGGCTACAGGGCAAACCCTTAACCCGATCGTCTTTGTTTTAGGCTCAAATTGTAGCTGACTAAATTGTCCAGAGCCGTTTTTCCCAAAATTTTGATATCATTCTTCGTTTCCAAATTATCGAGCACCAAAATCAAAAATTCGGAAAAAATTGAATTTTATTTTCACTATTTCGACCATAACTTTTTTCGTTTTTGACTTTCTCGAATAATTATTTTTGCACCTTACAGCTCTCGTGATTATGCGTCTTTCGAGCCTATTTTTTAATATCATATCTTCACAACTTTCCGAGATATAAGGGGATCGCACTTTTTCGTGAAATCGGTCCCTATACTGGAGCGAACGAAAAGACATTTCCAATGTCAAAAAATAGAGCACCCAGGCCGGGTTGCGGATGACTCACGTTAGACCGGGCAGTGTCCGGGCCAGAGCTTCCGGCGCTTACTTTTCTATGACATAACAGGTGATCACGTGATACTTTCCATAGAAATGGTCTGAGGAGACGCTTAGAGCATTTAATAACCGGAGTCGCCTTTAAGAGCTTACCCCTCCGTTTGACCATGCATTTGACGTGCCCCTCCCCCGCAAAAATTGACAGACTGTTTTGTACAGAAAATGACAGACAAGGTGTCTCCAGTTACTAAATGCTCTAAGAAGGAGACGTTCTAACTTTTTAATTAACAATGATTGGCATTTACAAAATTAACAATTTCTTCGCTAACTGCTATATTTTACCAAAATTGGTAAATGACAATCGTTAATTTCTTCGTCATTAGTTTCTGATTCTAATTAAAAGTTGGAGAAGGCTTCATGACCAGTTTCGCATAGCAACCCGGGATGAGTTGATTGATGTCGTCTCGTCCGTACCCCATTTTATAAATCCAACCATTCAATCCAATCATTTTATTTTTATTTTATATTTATGTGTATATTATATATATCGTCGTCTAGTACCCATAACACAAGTCTTATTAAGTTTACTGTGGGATTAGGTCGATCTGTGTAAAATTGTCCTATAATGTATATTTATTTATTTATTTATTTAACCTATATACTTCACTCGAAATAAAATTCATTTTAGTATATGCATGGTCGCTTAGTATCTAAAGCGTTGCCTAGTTTGTGTAAGTCATAGCCAGTGTGTAAGTCTAATACGGGCGAATCTCTTAACGGTGGTTAGTATAGGACAAAGTAAAGGTAATTAGATAACATTTACTTAAAGTTGCAACAATAATTTTGTCCATACAAAATAATTCAGCCCGCAATGTAATGCAAACACACTCACGTTAAACGCTCGTTGACAGTTACTTTCAAAAACTCTTATTGCGTATGTAATGTCATTAACTATCATGAGTGGGTAAATAATAAATAAGTATGATGTTTTTTATCTGACGAAATGACTACCTAGTTTAAAATCAAATTACATCAAAAAATCTTATTAAAGCAATCATTTATTTTAATAACGACCCATTGAAATTACAACTGAAATGTACTGAAGTTGCTGAAATACTTCTAAAGAAAACCAACTAAAAAAGAAAACTAAAAAACACAATTTACAACAATACGAATTCTGAGAAACCTGAGTTTAGTTTTGCCGGTTTCGCCGCAAATACCTATTCTCGATGTGCCTTCCTTGTATTTCAGAACAGGTTTCGCAACGACGTTTGATTGACTCCATAAAATAACAACTCGTATTAAATCGTCTTCCTGCATCCCTTGTACTACTTTCAGGATTAAGTGCAAAATGGCGAAGGATTCGGTCTTGCAATGGAACTGGAAGCTCATCGTGAATAGCTGCTCCGTCCACCCTTCCAGTTACGGGCAATCCTTCGCGAGCTCGCTGTATCGCGTTTACAATTACTCGAGCGTTTCTTGGTACAACCCGATGAGGGAATCGCTCTCTGTACACAGCTAGCGCTCGATGACCATTTTGTAGTGTTTCACCGTAAATTAAAATCATGTCCATTAATTCAGGAGCAGTAAAATTTGTTAAACGAGGCGTTTTTATAACATACGATTACTTTTGAATCGAAAGACTGACATTGTCAAATCAGAGTTGAAATTAAATAAGAAACTTGAACTTCCACCAAAGAGTTTGCCACGTTTTCACACAATGTACCAAGTTTTGTGGTGTTTAGACGGTTTAGTTAATTCTCGAAATAATTTTGGTAATAACTGTACAACTATTAGGCGGGCCGTATGCTTATTTTCCGCCATCCTGGTATAAAAAATCAGGCAAATTAAATACGAAATGAATACACAATAATCACTTATGAGATACTGATATTAAATGAATTTTCAAAAAAGGTGTGCTATCAAAGGTGCTTGTCTATTGCTCAGATTAGAAATAATCACGTCAAGTGCTGTTATCGTGACTGATTAAAATGAAGTCAGTTTCTTGTTGATAAACATGATAAATAAATAAGATTTAATATCTTTTAACACGCCTAGTAGTACTTTAATCTACCAAAATAACTACAAAACATTAAACGCAGTGTAATGCTAACATGTATTGTGAATGTTCCTCCAGATAGGTAAGTTTGTAAATGCTATTGTTGTATTGCTAATGAACATTTGACATTTCGGTACCGCAACCATGTTTACAGTACATTGCCGCTGAGAAATTTAAAAAAAAATAATTAGAGGCTCGTAATGAACTGCAACTTAAAAAAACCTTTTACTTCATGATTACACTAATGAATACTATGTCCGATTTAATTTATCGCCCGTATTAGACTTACACACTGTATAGAGAGCGCTTATTCGAAGCAAAATAAAAGAAGAACGCAACACGTAACGTAACATATAAAGGGGCCCACTGATTAACAGTCCGCCGGACGGTATCGGCCTGTCAGTTAGAACAAAATTTTGACAGTTCCGAACAACTGACAGGCGGATACCGTCCGGCGGACTGTTAATCAGTGGGCCCCTTTAGCCACGAAATGGTCCCGACTCAGCATCTTGCTAGCCTGGCTGGTCTAGCGCTGGTCTTCCGTCGGGGCCATGGTCTTGTGCAGCACGAAGTATAATATATGTTTGATTCGTTATGGGTATACCTTAGTGAATGTTTTCGCCAGTAAGGTTATCCCAGATTCAAACAAGACCACTAGAAAATATAATTTCTCTTCGTTCGATAATTAATTTAATTATATAAAATTTAATAAAAACAAATTAAACGCACGCACAAAAAAAAATCTAATTCGATAGGTACCTATGTTCCTTTTGGCGCTACGATGTCATAAATAAACACAAAAATACACACATTAAACCTAAACAACCTCCGTCGAGGATAAATCACACCAAATTAGCATGCTCACATCCCCTACACGTGTCGAGCTGTTTGACCATAGACTAACCAGACTTAGACTCCGCTTAATATACAGAGATACCAAATATTTATACCGAAAATTGAACATTGAAAAGAAACTAAGTGCTCACAAGTAGACCCAAATTGGTTAATGCCCCGTCGTTGCAGCGGTGAAAATGTTTTGTCGATCTTATTGAAATATATGTCGCACGGATCGCAGTCAGCGATAAATGAAATAAAATATCAAAAATCAAATTATTGACCATTTGTTTTACATTAAGCTATAAACAATTTTTTTTCTTAGCCTATTTGAGTGTTTCCCCAGCAGTGGGACACTCAAATAACAATATTAAGTCCTGAAAAACACCAGCTTCATAGAGCCAATACCTTCTGGCGGTGCCTTGTTAATCATATAACTTTCTAACAACCGCCACAGTTAAACGGTAGGTAGTCCACTAGAGGCAATATGTAGGTACCGTAAGTCAGCTTATAAGACCGCCTGTTGTTACCTAGCTTTTAACTGTATTTCATTTTCTGTGAATATTTGTGACGTTTTCAACCAAAAAGTACCATATTGTCGGTTGTCGATAAGGTTGATTTCATATTGAAGCTATATGGAAATAGCGCCTTATTGACCACCGACAACAAGTACCCTTTTGGTTGAAAATGGCACATATACCTACTTAATTTTGTTTTTACTGTATTTGAGTTTTAATTATTTTTAATTTTATTGTAAGCGAATTGGTAAACTACTGTAAGCTAATATGAGAGAAATAAATGGTATTGTATTGTATTGATTACTTACTTATACACGGTAAATATATAGGTAAATCATCTGTGTGTTAGCCAAACATAACCTGACCACATACAATAGTATATTTGTCAAATGGGTTCGACAATAGACAATGCTCCTACGGTATTATGCATTTACTTGGTTAGGGTGGTATTCCATCTGTCCAATGTGAGACGCAATGACATTGGACAAACAAATTGGACAAATGGAATACCACCCTTAGGTACTATCAATGGACACTGTATTATAGGATGTTATTGTCCTGTGATAGGTACTGCACTGATTTGCTATAAGTCTCATGTGTCCGGGAGATACATAATATGTTTGTGATTTTAGGTAGTTATATATAGTATGTGATATTGAGTAAGACCATGATGTATGTCAAATATGTCAGAGTCAGACCACATTAAGATTGTTCACCCTTTTTCTAAATCTAAATAAAACGAAGTACCTATAGTTCTTTGCCGTTTCTCAGTAACATTAAATTTGTTTGTTGTTTTCTTAGTAGTTCTACATAGTAAACGTATTATTATTGGTGCGATAAAGAATATTTACTTACTTGTTTTCGGTTTGCTTTGTTATATTGCCTGTTATATTAAAAGGAAAAGTGTGACTGGAAGGCTGTGGCCGGGCCGGAGCTTCCGGAGCTTTGTTTTCTATGGAAAGTACCACGTGATCACCGATAAGCCGTCATAGAAAATGACATGTCGTACGCCCCGGCCCGGGCACGACCCGGTCTAGCGTGAATCATCCTTTATGCGAACAATAATAAATAATATCTGCTATCCGCAATGATATTGTGATCCACATAGAAGGTCACGACCCTCAGCACTTATTTTATAAATGCCGCGATCATATTGCCAAATCCGTTATACCATCGGCTGTATGGCAAACTCAAACGGAATTCCACTTTCGTCCGGTTGGTTAACAATGTTAAAATACGGGTTAACTTTCCCGAGTCATTTATCAAAAATATTAAACCATTTTCGTTTTTAAAGCAAAGGAAGAAGGCTCAAAATTGTAGCATATCCTTGAGATTGACAGTACGTTGGAATATGTTTTTCTTTGGGACTGTCCGCGGGTTTTGCGCTGTTTATCTGAAACTTCGCTTCGCTGACTTTTTGCAAACTGAGAGAGAGAGAACAAAATATCTGTTTTCAGCGGAATACCGTCTAACTTGAGATACAAAAACAATGTACATTTATTGTTGTTCCTTCTTAATGTTATTCTCTTTTGGGCGAATTTTATCTAAGTAGTAACCATTTGCATATACTACATGAAGGTCTTTTGATTGAAAATCAAATCGAAAATGTAATAATTAGGTAAATCTAGACCCACCTTATTTTTACCAGTTTTCTGCGCATGACACAGCATTTATAAAATTTTCTTTCATTAAGTAAATTTTAATTACAATTTACGTGACTTTTAAGCCCATTTGACATTCGTCACATATTGCTCGTGTTTATTATCAGTGAGCACGAGATGCACTCTAATGCCAAATTGAACTGATCCCTATAAAACAGCGGTCGGCAACAAGCGGCCCGTGCGGCCCGCGAATCTCTCACTTGCGGCCCGCGAGCCTCTCTGGCTATTTTGTATGTAATATTGACAAACGGCAATGTCTGATAAAGTCATAAATATAAACAAAGTGCGGCCCGCGTCAACTTCGGTAGCTACTATGTGGCCCTTGGCTGCTAAAAGGTTGCCGGTCGCTGCTATAAAACCAACTGTAACATAGCGCCAGCTAGTGGTTTTGGTGGAACTTCGTTGTTTCTGTTATTTCTGTTAGTGTTCATTTCTTTTTAGAAATATTGAACATGATTTAATTTAATTGTATAGTTTAATTACAGATAGAAATATGTATTTGTATTTCACCTTTTTTTCTTGATATTGTGTCGTTGGGTAATTAAACCTTTATGTTTTAAAAGATAGCACAATATGACTGGCAACATGCAGTTCGTGTTGTAAAGAGCACGAAATTTGAAATGGAAGGAAAATAGAATGAGAAGAAAAGACGGCATGGATTTGTGTCAGAACATATATTGATTGTTACAAAAATTAAAATATATTAATATAAAACTCAGCGTGGAAATCCATTGTCGCTGTATATAGTTCCGGAGATACTTATTTTGGTTACTGGGTAAGTAAGTCTCGCAATGTTGTGTTTTCACGGCAAACCGGCTAAATCCAAACTCGGTAAAGACTAAGTTATTTATTCTTTCCAGGGTTTAATATGTCGTGGCAAATGTTCCTTTCCTTTGCCATGTTGCTGAAGAAAGAGGTGCGTGCCCTTGAGCGTGGCAAGCTGATGTAAGAGACGGGTCTTCTGAAGATCGGGACGCTTTCATGGTCATTGTCACGAGTTCCGACCCAAATGCTATTTCTTGACCGCTGCAGACTTTTCTGTAAGTGTTATGATTCGGTTCAGTGTTTAGGTGTCTCTCAGCAGTTGTGCACAAAGCTAAATCTCATGATATTTGTTATATTTTTTAGATCGTCTATCTCGTTCGTCTGGCGGAATGCAGAGGAGTTAACTTGGAGGAATTAACGTCGTCTGTGGCAGCAGGTATGGGTTGGCCCTTAGGTAGCCCATAGTAAGCTCATAGTTTACTTGAAGTTCATGTTTTGTTTTGTCATAGATCGGTAACCTTTTGCTTTTGTCACATTTATAATGAATAACTTTAATATCATAACCAAGGTTTACTGTGATCTAATGGACAGTGTTACTTGCCAATTTAATGCTCAGGTGTAACTTTACGTGTTATAATTATCTGAATAAAATTTAACTAAACAACTAGTTTGTTGGTGGTTTATCCTAAGGTAAGAATACAGATATTAATGAACCAACAGCTCTACTGTTAGCAGTCTGAGCTAGAAGATGTAATTTTAGGGTACCTATGTAGGAGTATTGAGAGAAGAAATAAAACAGCTATCAAGTGGACTCTTGTGTTTTCTTTCCTTTATTACATCCCTAGGTATTATGTAACCAGCCGGGTACATTTTCATAGGTTTACAGGTTACAAACCCAACTACGAGTATAGACCTAAAACTCCCAACTATGATTCAAAACTAACTCAAATATCTTCGTTAAAACTCCCAACTATGGTTCAAAACTAACTCTAATATCTTAGTTAACATGTGAGTATCATTAGAATGTAGCAGTTGTTAGACAAAACATTTTCACATGAAATGAAGAAAAAATACAGGCAACACCAAAAAGAAGATTGGTATTGATCTGGTACTAAATTACGTGTTTAATTTGTGGATTACATTATGTGAAATTTAATATACTGATGGTTTTACGGTTCTAAAACGTGACTAGGTCAGCGTTTATTTTGTTTTAGTTCGGCTGTGCTCTCTGATCCCCTACACGAGCTACCTTCCTGTCACAAACTTAACCGTTCACTTTACGATGACGCCACTCCCATACATTCAGTCTGATTTAGTACCGGCGCCAAATTTATCCACCGGCAAAGATAAAATGGGGTTTCACCTCCGTAGTTTTGTTTGCTTTATGTTATACCCGTGACGCATGGCACAAAGAAGGTTTAACTAAATTTAGTCGGCTGATACTAACTGCGGAAGAGGTTTCATCGAGTTGAAATTTATGGGGATATATTTATATTTCTTCTTAAAGAAAGAAGAATTACATGATAATTTCTTACCATCCTAGCACTAAGTTTATTGCCTGAAAGCAAAGGTCTTTCATTATAATGATATTAACCGTAGTCAAAATTGTTGTTTAAAACCGCTAGTGCTTATCGTACTTTTTCCTACTAGGCATGTTGAAATCTTCTTAAAATGTATATGGTGAAAGTATTCCAAAAATGACAAATTTTAACTTTTGAAATATCCACCTAAAATACGCCGATTTTTCCGAACGTAGTTGACCCAACTGCGCAGCATGCCGCTCTTCTTTTTTCGTTTCGAGCGTAACTGTCTAATATTGGCACATATTCGGAATCCCTAAGGCACAATTGCAGGCTGCAACCGTAGTTACTCGTAGTAGGCGGTTTCCTTTGACTAGTCCACTGGACAGCAAATCAATGGAATCTGCCTTTAGAGTCAAGTGTCGAAGTCGAACTGTCCCTTTGAGGCAATGTCACGTCACGGAACATTGCAAATCTCAGTCCCAAACGACAAAGGAGCATCGACGCGATTCGGGAAATGAATTAGAGATTAATTAGATACGATATAGTAAAGATATGTGACGTCCCACGAGTAAAGCTACCTTATGGCGGTTGGTGCTTACGCTATTATTAACGCCGCTCTAATTTTATTGCGGCGCTATGCGACGTAAGCGCCAGCCACCATAAGGTACATTTTTCCGTGGAACGTCACATATCTTTTCATATCTAGTGAATCTCTAATTCATTTCTCGAATCGCGGCGCCAGCCGCCATAAGGTACCTTTTGCCGTGGAACGTCACATATCTTTACTATATCGTATCTAGTTAATCTCTAATTCATTTCCCGAATCGAGCCGTATGATCTATAGCTTGACAGTTACACGACACCGCCGCCAAAAATCCGCGCTCATACAATCGATGTTACAGTCTCGATTTAAAAGATTTGTTTACATTACCTACATAAAACTAGGCATAAACATTAATGTAACATATATTATAATATCTAAGTCAAATATTAGTTTTCGTTGTTATAGATGGTCAAGCAAATCTTGTCAGTAGAAAAAGGCGGCAAATTTAAAAAATGTAGGCGCGAAGGGATATCGTTCCATAGAAAATTTGAATATCGCGCCTTTTTCTACAGACAGGATTTGCTTGACCAAGTATAATTCTCAGTCTTAACCCCTAAGGTGGCCACTGACGAGCCTTCCAGCAGTCCAAATAGCGTGGCTGCAATCCAAAATCGGTCCGTGAATGTCAAAAACGTACAATGTTTAATATTAGGATGCCGTCCATTTGGATGAATCCATTGTACCGGCATCCATTTGGAAAGCTCGTCAGTGGCCTGCTTAAAATTAAATAAATTAAATTAAATATTTATTTATTTCAGAAATTAAATTTCCAAAAAATAAATAAAAATAAAAATAAAAAATAAATAAAAATAAAAAATAAAATAAATAAAAATTAAATTTCATTCGGTAGCGTGACGTGACGTACCTACGCGTTTGCGTTATGTCTATTTTTGTATAGGATTTTGAACAGCGCGCCAGGCGGGACGTTATGGAAACTCAAAATCCCATACGAAATGACACTTAAAGGTGACAGTCCATTTTCAACGACAGCAGCACTACCATTAAGTTTACTATGGAAATTGACAATAACACCGACGCGTTCGTACTATATAGTAGCCGTCTGCGGTCAGAAATGGAATGTTACCCTAACGCAAACGCGTACGTCACGTCATGTTATCGAATTAAATTTATTCGGGCATTCTCGGCTCCGTTCGGCTCAGCATTGCTCCGAGCAATTATTAGGGCTGGCACAACTTGACGTCCCTTTGCGTGCACGACCACAGATAAGATAATGACTCGAATTTTGACAGCCCTTAATAGCCGGAAGGGATAGTACCATACACAAGAAAGGGACAGCATGATTCATCCCTGAATCGTCAAACTTCGGTTTTGTAAGATGTCATTGTGTCCTTTCTGTACGGTAGTACTATTATTTATTCTGTGGTAATAATACCGGTTCCGGGCCTTGCACGTCACGCCATCGAATGAAATTTACGCTAGTACAGAAAAGAAACCTGAAACTACCGTGAACATCAAATAAAATGTTCATCCATCACCTGCTTGCGCCCCGTGACGGAGGTTTTATGGTCGGATAAAGGACAAAAGGCGGCAGGCTGTTTAGGCACAGATGTTACAATCAGGGATGTTGCGAATATTCGCATCCGCAACCGCGAAACTTCCGAATTATTTTCAAAATCCGCATGCGCATCTGCATCCGCATAAAATCGATGCGAAGCTTAATGCGGATGCGGATGTCGAACAAGTCGGTACAGGAACGTCTTAGCGGCAGCTTAAGTGTTAGTTAGGGGAGACCGAGGTAAGTTGTGACAGAGGAGAGTTGTAACATTGTCGATTTTTTGGAATCTAATAACTGTTAGCGAGCTCGCAACAGTGTGCGTTTGTTAGCTCGTAACTTGAACTAACAAACGCGCGCTATTGCGACCTAGTTTTTAGTTAATAGATTCCAAAAAATCGACAATGTTACAACTCTCCTATGTCACAACTCTCCTTCACAACACAACTTACCTCTCGGTCTCCCCTAATTTCGTCATTACCTGTAACGAAATCGTCTAGATCCAGAAAAGTCGGCCAAGTTACTGTTTATGAAATATAACGCACTATACTCTTGCTCAGGTACTAAGCGATTCGTTTTATTTTAAATAAAAATTACTAAAATCATAAAATGTGATATTTGACGTTTTTAAGTACCTAATCTTGACATCCGCCTCCGCATCCGCATCCGCGGATGTGAGCCTTTAAATATCCGCATACGCATCCGCATCCACGGATGTCAAAAAATCTGCATTCGCAACATCCCTGGCTTACAGGTAGATAGAAAAACGAAAATAACTATTACCTGACTACGGCGAAGCAAAAAGAGGTCTATGATTTCGACATTTTCGACTGATCGACTGACGGCTCTATTCGGGAAATGAATTAGAGACACAAGATATGAAATAGTAAAGATATGTGACGTTCCACTGTAAAAGGTACCTTATGCCGGCCGGCGCTTACGTCCCATAGCGCCGCAATAATATTGGAGCGGCGTTAATAATAACGTAAGCGCCAACCGCCATAAGGTACCTTTACCCGTGGGACGTCACATATCTTTACTATATCGTATCTAGTTAATCTCTAATTCATTTCCCGAATCGCGCCGTGAGACTTAGGTAACTGACTGATCGACAAATCGAGCTAGCCCCACAGTAAGCTCAATAAGGCTTGTGTTGTGGGTAGGTACTGTTCGGTATTAAAACCTTATTTGATTTAGTTTTATTGATTTTCTACATTTAAACAATGACATATAAAAATAAGATGACTTTTCGATTTAGATTTGTACCAAAAACACGTATTTTATATAAATAAAGAACCAGTGCGAAATATGTGTTTAATTCAACATACATAATACATAAACCACTTCATTTTTGGTCCTACTTGAGCCAACAGTGCATAAATAAGAATATTTCGTGCCGAAATACGTAACAACAGTTACACACATAATGACGGACACGGAAGAATATAAAACGTTAAAAAGTACAAGAAGTATAATAAAAGGTAAGGTGACCAGAATCGTTAACTACGTTACTGGATTGAATTCATCCGACAAAGATAGTTTGAACATAGATGAGATAAAGTTGCGATGTGCCGACTTATCTACACAAATGGAGAAATTCGATCAAGTTCAACAGGCAATTGAGCTCTTAGAACAAGACGAGAAGAAAGCCGACGAGGAACGATCGATCATGGAGTCCAGATATTACCAAACTAGAGCGCTCATTAACAAACTGTTGGAGAAAAAAGAAGAGGACATCAAAGCAAAAAGTCAACCGGTGTACAAACTCCCAAAATTAGAGCTTCCGACATACAGCGGTGACATACGCGAGTGGCCTGCGTTTAAAAACCTGTTCCAGTGTGCCATGGACGCAGGAAACGTGCCGGAGCTGCAACGCATGCAGTATCTGAAGAGCTGCTTGAAGGGCGAAGCTGCGGGTTTGATTAACTCTCTTCTGATTCTCCACGGAAATTTCGGTAAAGCTATGAGTATACTAGAAAACAGGTATGAAAACCAAACTATTATTGTAAACTTTCACTTAAAGAGCTTTATGAGTTTTCCTATACTTAACAGATCTAACATAAAAGAGTTCTTAAATGTATTACAACAAAGTCTAGATTCTCTAAGTGCTTTAAACCTGCCAGTGCAACAATGGGATGTACTTTTAGTTTATATAATTACTCAGAAATTAGACAATTCTCTGAGGGCGGCATGGGAGTTGACAAGGAAAGAGACTTCAATTCCTACAATAAAGGAGCTTTTAGATTTCCTTAAGCTGCGTGCAACAGCATTCGAGCTTATGAATGACAATAAATCTGACAAGTTTCCTCAATCCAAATCAACCCCCAAGCTCGTACACGTCTCTACATCTGATGACTGTAATGAAATATGTACTCTTTGTCAAGGGCAACATAATATAGCCAAATGTGTACAATTTTTGGAAATGCCAGTTGACAAACGTATACACTACATAAAATCCAAGTTTTTGTGCTACAATTGCTTACAGCCTTACACTGCCAAACATAAATGCTCCAAAAAGTCGTGCTCTACATGCCACGGTAAGCATCATAGTTTGATTCACCTAGCTAACCCTCCCCCTAAACGTGCGAACATTGCTATCGCTACAGAATCTACAGCTCAACAGCAGCAACAGTCAGCTACGACTTCAATGCAACAGCATTCCCTGCAACAGCAGACTCAGCAACAGTTGTCACAGCAACAGCTGTCACAGCAACTACTGCCACAGCAACAGCTACCACAGCAACAGCTGACACACAATACACATACATTAACGAAACCGACAACTGTCAATGACGTTACACATACACAATGTCAAAAAAATATAGTGACGCCTACTGCAATGCATGTGGTAAACACTAATAAACAGATTCTTTTGTCTACAGCGATAATAAATATACAAGATGAGACAGGAACATGGCATCCTGCGCGTGCCATGTTGGACAATGGAAGCGAAATCCATATGGTTGCTCACAGGCTTCTCAAGAGGATGAACAGTAAGCTATATCACGATAGCCACCATATATACGGCGTTGGCGTGACAGGTAAGCAAACGCAATTATGTATGAAAGCGAACATAGCCTCTAGACATTCTGACTTTACAACGAGTCTTGAATTTATTGTCATGGATAAAATAACCCTTCCTCTACCTCATGTACACATAAACACAAGTACATGGAACATTCCTGCAAAAATTAACAAATTGCTTGCAGACCCTACATTTTACGAACCTGACGAGATAGACCTTCTTATAGGAGCTGAATATTTCTATTCGTTGTTGCTAAACAATAAGATTAGCCTTGGACATAACAAACCTTTACTGATCGAAACGGTTTTTGGTTGGGTCGTTGGAGGTTCTCTCAAAGAATGCATATCGGGCACACATAAGACACATAGCGCTCATATTGCTTTACACATTGTTGACTCTCCTACGACTGATGATTTATTAGTTAGGTTTTGGCAGCAGGAAGAGGTAAGTCCTAAGGTCGTGTTTACACCTGAGCAAAAATATTGCGAACAGTTATTTCTTGACACAACAGTGCAAGCTGAGACTGGACATTTCGTAGTCGAAATGCCTATACAAAACGAAAAGGTTCAAGATTTAGGTAATTCGTTTCAAAAAGCCTATCGATGTTTATTAAGTCTTGAGTCTAAGTTTCAAAAAGACCCCACGCTCTACACATTATACAAGGCGTTCATTTATGAATACATTGAGCTAGGTCATGCTGAGTATATTGATGACTTTCAACACACACAAGTGCCACAGTGCTTTTTGCCACATTTAGGTATTTTAAGGCCAGAAAGTCGATCTACAAAATTAAGGACGGTTTTCAATGCGAGTAGCAAGACGTCGTCGGGATTGTCTCTCAATGACATAATGTTAGACGGACCGAACATATACAATGACGTACTTGACATAATACTCAGATTTCGAATGTACAAATATGCGTTCACTTGCGACATAGTCAAGATGTTTAGGACTATTTTGGTCAAAGAAGAGCAAAGGCCGCTACAAAGAATATTATGGCGAGATTCGAAGTCCGAGCCTTTAAAATGCATTCAGTTAAAAACTGTAACATACGGTACAAAATGCGCGCCTTATCTAGCATGCCGGACTCTGCGCATGTTAGCTGGACAACATAAAGAAGAATATCCAGAAGCCGCTGACATTATCGAGTCTGAATGTTACATGGACGACTTCCTATCTGGAGCAGACACTCTTGACCAGGCGCAACAAGTTTGTAGTCAACTCATAGAAGTTTTACAAAAGGGAAACTTCGTTCTTCATAAATGGACTACGAATGAGCCTCAACTACTTACAAATGCTGTATCTACAAATGATGACACAGTATATGATTTTACCCCTAGCGCAGCTGTCAAGACGTTGGGAGTGAAGTGGTTACCACAAAGCGACGCGCTTACTACAGCTATTCCAGAGCTACAACAGTTCGAGCTTACTAAACGCAATATACTGTCTGCAATAGCAAAAATATATGATCCTATTGGCATACTAGCGCCAACGGTCATTATAGCCAAGATCCTTATGCAAGACATTTGGAAAGCCAAGATTGATTGGGACATGGTCATTCCAGAAGATCTACAAAGAACTTGGCTAGAGTTTCAAGCTAATCTGCCCGAGCTCAAAAACATTAATGTCCCTAGATACTATTTCTCTGATATACCAACGTGGATAACCTTGATAGGGTTCAGTGATGCTTCTGCGAAAGCCTTCGGTGCTGTTGTTTATTTCAGAGCTACATATCCTAACAAAGAACCCACCTGCAGTCTTGTTATGGCGAAGACAAGAGTCAGTCCAATTCGTGTTCAATCATTGCCAAGACTTGAACTATCTGGATGCTTATTGTTAGCACACCTAGTTGACAAGCTGAGAAGAGCATTCAAAGACAAATTTAAAATACATGACATTGTATTATTCACAGATTCACAGATTGTATTACACTGGATTAAGTCGCCATACAAAAAACTACACACATTTGTGTCTCATAGACTAATGGAGATTATAGAATTGACTAAGTCTGAAATGTGGAATTACGTCAATACCAAAGAGAACGCTGCTGATTTACTCACACGAGGAGTTTACCCACAGAACTTACAGAGCAACTCACTCTGGTGGAACGGTCCAGATTGGCTGCTTCGAGATCCTAGTACATGGCCAATGACATCATCACCTGTGATTACTGACGATGAGCAGAAGATTGAAGTGATCGAGCCACGCACCGCTCATACTGTGTGTACTCAACAAAATATACAGGATGATTTCTATACATACTTTCAGAAACATTCTAACTTTAACAAACTGACTAGAGTATTAGCTTACATGTTTAGGTTTATAAATAACTTACGTAATTTGACTAAAGTTGTGTCTTTTCTCACAACACAGGAACTGAAAAGTGCACACAACTTCATAATTCAAACGATTCAGCGCGTACATTTCTCTAAGGAGTACCAAGAGTTACACACATTGAAATCACATATTATACAGTCCACAAATAACATAAACTCGAATAGTACTACTAGTGAGAATAAACACACTGACGTTCGTAGCTTACACACTTACAAGTCAAGCCCTCTACGTAAGCTCAACCCTTTTCTTGATGACGATAATATTATTCGTACGGGTGGTCGTATTCAAAATTCTAACATACCTTACAGTCAAGCACACCCGATAGTGTTACCAGGTAAAGAACACGTGACAACTCTGTTAATAGAACAGTTTCACCTTCGTTTGTTGCACATAGGCATACAAGGCACGCTTTTCGGACTAAGGTTAAAATATTGGCCAATTAACGGTCGTATGGAAGTCAGAAAAGTCATACATAGATGCGTTCGCTGTGTCAGATACAATGCTGAAGCCTGTGAGCAGCAGATGGCTAGCTTACCCGCTCCAAGAGTCACTTTAACACGAGCTTTCTTACATGTTGGTGTTGATTTTAGCGGAGCAGTATATATTCGAAATTCTATGGTTCGAAATTGTAAGTACACTAAAGGATATATATGCTTGTTTATATGTCTGTCAACTAAGGCAATACACCTAGAGCTAGTTACAGAATTGTCTTCACAAGCCTTTATTTGCGCCTTGAAACGATTTATTAGTCGCAGAGGTTACTGTACACATTTGTACTCGGATAATGCTACAAATTTTAAAGGAGCAAATAACGAGCTTCATGAATTGTATCAGTTATTTAAAAATGATACTTCATATAGTCAAGTAATAGACTATTGTAATGTCAGTTGCATAGAGTGGAAATTCACAATTCCTCTTGCCAGCCACATGGGTGGAATTTACGAGGCTGGAATTAAGTCTGTTAAAAGTTTATTGAAAAGATATTTAGGTAATGTCAGATTGACTTATGAATTTTTTTACACGGTTCTTGTTCAGATTGAGGGTATTCTGAATTCAAGGCCTTTATGCTCAGTTTTTGACATTCCTGATAACGACAATATTGTTTGCCTAACACCGGCTCATTTTTTAATTGGATCTCCAATTTCAGATATTCCTGAGCCTAGTATTGTTCATAAAGCGGAAAATAGATTAAATATGTATCAAAAAATTACTCAAATAAAACAAAAGTTTTGGGTACAGTTTTATAATAATTATTTGAGTGAGCTGCAACCAAGAAGCAAGTGGCTGCAGAGAAGGACCAATTTAGATATTGGACAAATTGTTTTGTTAAAAGATGAAGCTACTCCACCTGCTTGTTGGCCGCTGGGTAAAATAATATCTATTAATAAAAATACATCGGACAATTTAGTACGGTCTGTCCAAGTCAGAACCCAGAAAGGTGTTTTCATTAGGCCAATAAACAAAATTATTTTGTTACCTATTAATTAGCTAGAATAGCTAGTATAATTTAAGTTAATTTTCTGTTAAAAGGGCCGAGAATGTTCGGTATTAAAACCTTATTTGATTTAGTTTTATTGATTTTCTACATTTAAACAATGACATATAAAAATAAGATGACTTTTCGATTTAGATTTGTACCAAAAACACGTATTTTATATAAATAAAGAACCAGTGCGAAATATGTGTTTAATTCAACATACATAATACATAAACCACTTCAGGTACTAAACGACGATATATATCATTGATAGATAATATAGATAAATATTTAAATATACAGAAAACATCCATAACTCAGTTTCTTTTTATTAGTGATCAACACGCGAGGATTCTCGTCGTAGCCCAGTCGGTCTCTGCGGACTAGGAGAGTATATTACCTATGGGTGTTTATAGTTGGTCAAACCAATTTGTCAGTCAGTAAGAACCAGGAAAACTATACTCATCCTTTTCTTTTGGGTGCTAGTACTAGTGTAAGACAAAGACAGTATGATTCTCTCTGTCTATGATTGAAATGAGACACGGCGCGAATCGGGAAATGAACCAGAGATTCACTAGATATGAAATAGTAAAGATATGTGACGTTCCACGGCAAAAGGTACCTTGTGGCAGATGGCCCTTACGCTATTTATTAACGCCGGCCCAATATTCAGCCGGGGCAATGGTACCTTTTGCCGTGGAACGTCACATATCTTTACTATTTCATATCTAGTGCATCTCTAATTAATTTCCCGAATCGCGCCGACAGTCCTTTGACAAACTATCGGTTTAGGATTTGTTGCTTACTTATTTACCTATATGTTAGAAAGAATCAAATTCTTAGCTCTAGGAAGTTCGAGCGTCCAAATGTAAAATAATGAATCGTATATATCTATCGAAATATCTACCTATGTATCTACTTATAACCGCCTGGGCACACCAATTATTCGAGAAGGGTGAAGGGTTCATATTTGAGAGTATCGTTTTCAATAAAGTATTACGTAATCTATGTTTCTGGTCATTGTCCATGAAAGCAAAGCCATCATTTAGCCTATTTAACGGGAAAACAAAATTAATTAGGCACAAAACACATTTTCCGGGTGATATATGCCGTTGGGCCCTTTTGAGCCCCAGAGCTCAATTTAACGATGGGTTTTATACAAATTTCGGCATAAAAGTGCGGTGTATTGAATGTTTACTTTATCATAGTCATATCTTTTATTGACTAGTCTTCAAAAGTGGACTTTGTCCGTTAGGAAATAGTGTCCATTTTAAATGAATGCCTAAAATTATATTATGCGAGTGGGAGAATTAGAATTGGACGTGGTCCTGTGGTTACACTTTGTTTATTACGTATAGGGTCGGGCAGCTTTTTGTTTCAAAATGTATAATAAACCATTACGGGAGCAATTGTAATATGTTATGTAAAGTTAAACTAATATTCTAATCAAAACACTCATTTAATACTATTTTTTGTTAATTAGTTAATATATAAACATTTGACTTAAGCCCGATAACAATGAAGTATGAATTGTAATCTACTTTTTTTACAGTACCTCATTTACCTCAGTACTTCATTTTAAGCAGTATTGTGAACTAAAAAGCACAAAGATTTTTCGAAAACTCCGCTCTCTGAACCTGTGGCACCTTAAGAAGGTTCGCAAATCAAAACGCACCAATTAAGTAATATCACGTCAAATTGTCATTCGAAAATTGAGTTCTAAATCTGACTTTTAATGGAATAAAAAACCTAGGGACTAAAAGCGCGTGAAACAATAATTCCCATCTCTGCCGAGCTCCAATTTTCCACTGTTTTGACACCAACGATTTGACACTGCAATTTCTATTCATGAGCTTAGGTGACATGGCAACTAGCAAACATAACGATGCGTTCACAGAATCCCTATTCATAACACATTAGAGTTCAAACTCCATTGACTGCACGTTTTAACTTTATTCTTCCACGTGGCCGACTGCCATGTTCTAGTTTTTTGACAGGGATTTTCCGTTAGGTTTTGGGAAACGAATTGCTTTATCATATTCTATGACTGTGAAATTATAAACTGGTTGTAAATCATATGTGTTTGGTGTACGAAAGTTACGGGTCTCCTGTGTGTAGTGTAAATGTATTTTCTCGTGTTTTCAAGAGGTGATTCATCACATGATGAATGTAAATTTTATATTAAAATATTGCTCGTATGATTAGTATTTATAAGCAGTGTTGGTTGAGTAAAGTAGAAAAGTAGTATGTACATGCACCACACGGGATTTATATGCCATTTAGGGTTCTTGCTAAATTGAAAATTCTACAGCGTAATTATTGAACAACCAATTTAGCTAGAACCCTAAATGGCGCAATAATCGCGGAGTGTGATGGTACTATTCTAGACTTGAAGGGGCATGTCTCATATGTAGACCAATCAGACTGTGACAGATACTTATGAACGTATGTAGCTGTAGAGTATATATTTATATCCCTATTTGGAAAAGTATTCCAGGGTGGCAGATACTTTTAGGTGCGTTGTTTCATCCACTACTATAGATGATGACTGTACCAATGAACTTCACGGAGCTTATAAAATTTAAAGTTTATGTCATTGCAAACTGAAATAAATGTCATATACTAAGATAAAAGTGACCAAGGCTTCCAGTGCCCTAGGCTGGAATCGATCGTACTCTGCTATCGCGGCAGGTGCCTAAGCCATTCGTCCACCGGGGTCACGGCAGCATAGGTCGAATTTTTCCAAGTATATAGTATATTACTGAATGCTTATGGCGCCCCCTGACCAACACATCTCATTTTAGTTTCCAGTACAGGAAAATTATAATGAAAAATGAATAAATTTTAATACATCAATAAGTATAAGTACATTGAAATCTATACCTTTGCATAAATGTGTTTCACAAAACTACACTGAGAGAAAAATACTGTTATTCTAACAATAAAACTTTAACGCCACACAACCCACATTGTTACATTGCTATTGAGTTAACGTTTTTATTGTCGCCAGTTTATTGTTGATATAACAACATTCTGCAACAACTTTTACAATTGTCCAGAACACAATGTCTATTAACAATGTAACAACGTTGTCATAAAGTCAAAACAAATTTTGTGAAATATTGTTGTCACTCTGACAACAAAAAACTTTGTTAATTTGACAGTAGAGCTATGTCACTGTAGCAATGTGTACAACGTTGTCATATAATCAAAACAAGTTTTGTGAAATATTGCTGTCAGTTTGACAGCAAAGATTTTGTCGATTTGGCTACATAACTGTGTCACTATAGCAATATGTTGTGTGACACGCATATATTGTTGTCAGTCTGACAACATAATTGCTGTCGATTTAGCTATATAACTGTGTCAATATAGCAATATGTTGTGTGACACGTATATATTGTTGTCAGTCTGACAACATAAATGTTGTCTATTTGGCTATATAACTGTGTCACTATAGTAATATGTTGTGTGACACGCATATATTGTAGTCAGTCTGACAACATAAATGTTGTCGATTTGGCTATATAACTGTGCCACTATAGCAATATGTTGTGTGACACGCATATATTGTTGTCAGTCTGACAACATAAATGTTGTAGATTTGGCTACATAACTGTGTCACTGTAGCAATATGTTGTGTGACACGCATATATTGTTGTCAGTCTGACAACATAAATGTTGTCGATTTGGCTATATAACTGTGTCACTATAGCAATTTGTTGTGTGTCACGCATATATTGTTGTCAGTCTGACAACATAATGTTGTCGATTTGGCTATATAACTGTGTCACTATAGCAATATGTTGTGTGTCACGCATATATTGTTGTCAGTCTGACAACATAATGTTGTCGATTTGGCTATATAACTGTGTCACTATAGCAATATGTTGTGTGTCACGCATATATTGTTGTCAGTCTGACAACATAAATGTTGTCGATTTGGCTACATAACTGTGTCACTATAGCAATATGTTGTGTGACACGTATATATTGTTGTCAGTCTGACAACATAAATGTTGTCTATTTGGCAGCGGAGCCGTGTCACTGTGGCGATACATTGTGAGACACACATAATATATTGAATATATCAATATATATCAAAACAAGTTTCAATATATATATTATCAATATATTAATATATGCAATATATTATGTGTGTCGCACAATGTATCGCTACAGTGACACAGCTCCGCTGCCAAATAGACAACATTTACGTTGTCAGACTGACAACAATATGTACGTGTCACACGACATATTGCTATAGTGACACAGTTTTGCAGCCAAATCTACAACATTTTTGTTGTCAGAGTGACAACAATATTTGCGTGTCACTCAACATATTGCTATAGTGACACAGTTATGTAGCCAAATCGACAACATTTATGTTGTCAGAGTGACAAAAATATATGCGTGTCACACAACATATTGCTATAGTGATACAGTTTTGCAGTCACAGGTCTGCTGTAAAATTGACAACATTTTTGTTTTCTGAGTGCCTTTTAACACAGGTATTTGTTACTTAAAAAGAGGCGCTAATACACAACTGTATAAGTAATTCTAAAACCGAATAAACATTTTCAGAGTGACAACAATATATTATGTGTGTTTCACAATCTATTGCTACAGTGACACAATATATATGTGAGAGCAAGCTACTTTTTAATATGCCAGCAACTGTTACAGTAAGTAATACCAATAACATGTTGCTAACCTGTCCACACTGATCTGTAAACACAACATTTAGTTAGCTTTTCCAACAAATCTGTTGGTGCTACCCTATCAATAGTCGCTCACTCTTCAGACTGTCATCAAGGCTATGAGAAAGTGGCAGCTTAAATTACAAAATTTATGAAAAAGTATTCTTCAAAAATCATGCAAGTTGTGTTTAGTTCTGTGTTATGCTTTAGATATGAACAATACATACTTAATATTTTTTTTTTAATATATACTTTCGCAAATAGCATTATTCATTAAGGTACCTAATAAACTTTTTAAATCTGACAGATAAATAACAAACACTAAATAGCCTTTAATCCTGAATGAGAGCCTGTATATCTACATTATCAGACAGTGAAATAAACAAAATATATATCTTGCAATATTTTAAAGGATTATTCATAATTTTAGCTGCCATTTTTTATTGCCATAGCTATAACAGCGCTTTCTGTTCATGGATACAATTACTAGCGCAGACAAGCGGAAGTCTCATTCTAGCAGACGAAG
Source organism: Cydia splendana (assembly GCF_910591565.1). Classification (NCBI taxonomy): domain Eukaryota; kingdom Metazoa; phylum Arthropoda; class Insecta; order Lepidoptera; family Tortricidae; genus Cydia; species Cydia splendana. Next base: position 4,299,323 of record NC_085963.1, read on the forward strand.
ATAGAAAGAGACTTAGAGAGTAAATTGTAACTTACAGCTAGCCCCCTTATAATATCGGCCCCTGAAGACGTTTGGTAAGGTAGGCACAACTGGTTAGTTGGAATAGATAGCTAAAATACTATGTTTACAGAGGTGACAGCTTAAAACAACGCGACGTTATGTAATGACTAAAACAATTACTTACATTAAGTACTAGAAACTATTTAAAAAACAATTAATGGCGGTGTTTAAAAAGAAATTTGCCCTCTATGTTTATGATAGAAGGGAAATGCAAAAATATTGAATAAAACATTAACTTGTACATTCATGTGTGTTTATTTCAAAGATACTTTTACTAATCACTAAGTAATTAAGTAACAGTAGTTGAGGCTCCGGGCCTCTACAAAATAACATAATATGGCATTCGAGTTTAATACGGCAGAAACTTGCGATTATCAGGCCCCTATTTCACCACGATGACAGGTACGACAATTATGAAATGTCACTGTTGCTGACGTCACAGTCATCCATGGGCTACGGTTACCGCTTACCATCAGGCCACCTCCATCGTCGTATTATTAAAAAAAAAACTTTATTATATCGGCAAAAAACAGGTATTTCTCATGCTAAGTTTATGATGATGATGATGACAATTCTCACTTAAAAAAACTTTCGGTAATTCTTGACAGGAAATGAGTCCTGTGTCGGAATTTCATGACAATTGTCGTGTTTCTTGTGACAATTGTCATTAGCTTCGCAAAATAAGTACTTATTTATTGGTGATATAATGGAGTTTTTTTTATTAAAATTTGGTGGTAAACAAGCCCACTGCCTGTCCGATAGTAAGCGGTTACCGTAGTCTATGGAGGCCTGTGACGTCAGTAACAGTGATGTCGACAATTGTCGCACTTGTCACCGTGGAAATAGGGGCCTGGACACACCGCACAAAAGCACGATATTTAATCAGGGGCTTATTAGGTACATAGGCTATTTCATTTTTGATACGTAGGAACCAACGCCTCGCCTCCGCCGGCGTGTACCTAATAGGCCCCTGAAAAAAAAAATGCTGCTTTTGTCCGATGTGTCCACTCTTTCAACCATTGAGTCGGTTAAAGCGGGAAGTTCAAAATATTTGCAGTTTATTACAGTCTGTTAACCCTTTACCAGGCTAAGGGATATATATTTCCCACATACGGCACTTCAAACATGTGTTCTATTTCCGATGAGTAAGATTGACATTCAATTGTCATTTTTGAACTGTCAGCCTGGTAAAGGGTTAACTTGCGCAAAATTGCTTTAACGCGACGAAAGTCATCAGTCATCACCGTTAGCAAAAATAAATTAAGAATTGCGCTACGCGTGTCAACCGACTCAATTCAACAATATACTTAGACATTAATCATACAAATAATAATTACTTATCAATCACACAAAGGGCAACATTTGCTCAACAAGTCCACTAATAGGGTGGTCGAAAAAGCGCTTTTTTAGATTTTTGAATGGGCTATATGTGGCAATCTCTGACGCTGATGCAACGCGCGCCAGGAAACCGGTGCTTGCCTCGTGCCTTGACAGCCTCCACACTGTTTTTTATCGGTACTGCGATAGTGTGCATTTGCTGGCGCAAAGCAACAATTCCCAGCAACGCGGCTGAATTTGCTTGTTCCTCACCAACTACAAAACAATCAAATTCAACCATTAATAATACATTATATATACAATTATGACCAATAGCTTAACTCCATGCTGGGCTGGGATACAAAGATAAACATAGAATGCTCCAGCTGCTTTTCTTCCCGGGCATACCTACTGTAAAAATCAGTAAAGGGACGCGAGGGTATTGGTGGACCATGGGCGATGGACTAACAACCTGTCACCGCGTATCTATATATCTCTTAGGATACACTTGGACTCGGACTTAGCTGGCAACGGTGCGTTTTTGGTGATTTCAAGACCGAAAAGTGTTTTAATACATAAAGTTGCCTGTCAATACACTACCTATGCAAAGTGCCTTAAGCAGATTTTCCATTTCAACGCGAAATATCCTCTTAAGACTAATGAAAACAGTTTTTACCTTTGGTTCTAAGTATCCCTCCCTATTATAATCTTGCAACGCCTGTGGAGGCTGCACAGGTGTGGCCGCTATCGTAGGTGGTTGCACAGGTGTGATCTGTTGTATAGTGGGCTGTACACTTGGTCTGATCTCTAATGGAGTACCCTGAAAAAAAAAATTGTTAGATAGGTACAGTCACCGGCAGAAATATCTGCCAAGCTGTTCAAATAATTTTAAATCTTTCTTCTCTCACTAAATTTCCGTTACCCACTCAGAATTCTTTTTTTTTTAAGGATTAAGATTCAAAATACATACCTCAAGAGTTCTACTAGAAGTAATATACTTTGCCTTTCAGGCAAAGCTACTGGCACTGGGCTGCTGCATGCGCTGGACCTTGGAGAGAACAGTCCGGGGTCATTCATAAAAGAGGCGTTCTGAAAAAAAGAAACAATTTTAAGAATTCTGTATTATGCTTAAAGAACTTTATTTAACTTTATATCATGAGAATATATCAGTGAGCATTGCAAGTTATACAAAACAAACAAAAACCAAAAACAGTAACAAATTAAATTAAATTAAGACTTTTTTGTCACAATAACAAGTAAATAGCATTAGCATTATAAAAGTCCAGAAACTTGCACGTAAAATGCAGTTAACGAGCTCATTTTAAAGAAAATCCATTAATACAATACATACACGGAAAAGCTTCAATAATAATACTACTATTGAATTACTAAAAAAAATTGACCAACTTTTCTTCTCATTTATCTCAGTCTTATTTTGTCTGCAACTTTTGTTGTCAGTTCAGACAACTCCCCATCATTTGCTTGCAGCAAAATATCAAGTGTGACTCCCTCCTCTGAAAGCAAGATAAAGTTCAGTTAAATCGCTACAGAAACAACATTAAGTAACTAGTTTATAGTTACCTTTGTCGATATAAATAAATAAATATTTGGGGACATCTTACACAGATCAACCTAGCCCCAAAGTAAAGCTTGTACTATTATGGGTGCTAGGTGACGATATAATTATATACATACTTATATACATCGAAAACACCCATGACTCAGGAACAAATATCTCTGTTCATCACACAAATAAATGCCCTTACCGGGATTCGAACCCAGGACCATAGGCTTCACAGGCAGTGTCACTATACCCATTAGTCCAGACCGGTCGTCACCGAAACGACAATACAATATGTTATACATTGCTACAGAAACAACGTTTAGGTAGTAAATATGTACCTTTGTCAATATGACAATAGTTTTGTTGGATCGACAAATTATGGTCAAAAGTGCGACGCAATGTGTTTGGAAACTTTGGAACCCATCACCTTGGAGTCTTGGTATATTATACTCCAAGTTCAGATCCACATCTTTGTACAAAACAATAGCACGGTGATGGTCCTGCTCATAGAGGTAGCTAAAATAATGTGCTATGGACCGACGGCCGTCATATCTGCACACGACCGACCCGATCGAACGCAGTGTCTTTTAGAAGAAAAACGAAAATGTTAGTTTAAAAGAGTAACAAATAAACATAAAACTCACTTTCATATTAATAACATTCATAAGAATAAATAAACACTTACCCAACATACGCTGCGACAAATGTGTCAGCCCGGAACTGTCAAGAAAACTAGTTATGTCCATTTTGCACTTTTCATAATAAAAGCACTATACTTGGTGATCGAATCGTAGCACTAAGTAATATAGGCGCGCGCAAGGCGCGCGTCCATTCACTGCCGTTGACATTCGTATTTGAAGACAAAAAAACTAAACGAAACGACAACATACATACCCCTTACCCCGTACCCCGCCCGTGCCCACGAGTTGCCATCTTTGCAAAGTTAGTTTCGGTAGGTTGTCGAATTGACAACTTAAATTTGTGACGAATTAAATCTTGTACACTCGCGTAAAATTATCGCAAATGCATTAAAAAATCATTTTTTCCAATGTGCTCGGAAATACGAGAAGTTCTTGTTTATTGTCAAACTCAAATTAAAAAAAAAACTATCACTGTCCTGTTTTAGTGGACGGGAAATAAAAAACAATACAGTAATATTAACTTAATAATAACTTATCTCATCCGTGTTCATACAGCTTATATTGCACAATTATTATTTTTATTGCACAATTAAGTATAGTTGGTCAAACCAAATTGCCAGTAAATAAGAACGAAAAAAACTATACTCATCCTTTTATTTTGGGTGCTAGTACAAGACAAAGATAAGGTAAGTACCCCTATTAACGAGCCCATTAAAATCGGCACTGATTACCGCGGTATGTACAAAAAGGCGTTTTATAACAAAGTCTATTAACATTTTTAAAATTGAAGTACACACAAACAAAGCCTTCTCTATTGACTGTCGAATAAGTATAGCACTAGTAAAGAAACACAAAGTAAACAATTCGAAAAGCGTAAACTAACTCATCGGGGGCGCAGGATTTGAATGCTCCATACTAACGCGCAACACCTCAAGTAAGCAAACGCGTATTTTATTTAGTGATTTTCATAGTAATGATGAATATTATAGAAAGACTAAAATTTTATATCAATTCTTAATTATGATATTTATGGTTCCCAAATACTCAATTTGTAAATATTTGCTTGCCAATAGTAAAAAACAGGAAATTAAAAACCTCGGTGTTGGGTTCCATTTTTTGGTGTGGTTCCTAATTTCGAGGTATACCTCGGTAATAGCGGAAACGGTATTTTAAGTTCGAAGGGTTATATATTCATATGTAAATACATATTCCTTAACTCTTGATGTTATTGAAATATTTAACCATCTATAAAGCTAAAGAGCTATTAACGTGGTATGAAATCTATTCAAGAACTCTTAATTTTGACTACAGTTTTAAGCACTTAACTGGAGGTTTCCTTAGAATCCATTATATGAGAATCTTGTTTAAATGTTGATATAAAAACAAAAGCATGACTGTCAAGTCTGTTTTATAAAATGTTTCGTAATATTTAGTATCTTCCATTTTGATTGTATTCAAAATATACGCGATTTTTATTTATTTTCATTACTCGTAAATGAGTTTTACAATAATGTGAATTAAACCGTTTAGCGATGGTTACAAAAGACATCACTCGGTAATAAGATGTATGGGCACCCAATACCGAACCACCTACAACTTTGGTAGGAAATAAATAGGTTCCTAATATAATTATTATAAAACCTATTGTATTATTTTAATTAGAACATATAATACACCAAAATACAATCGTAATCCAACGCGGCAACGCAGCGAGCGTGATGGGCACCTTTGCGTCGGGGGCAGCCCGGGACGGATTTCAGTAGGTTGTTTATTATATAATATACATATTTAGTTTATATTTATATGTAAGTTTAGTTTTTAATTAATTTAAAATTATGTCTGGATTATGTGTTATTAATAAAAGATGCAGTACATCCAATATAAATTTCTTTTAATATTTGATTTCACATATCTTGTATCATTGGATCAATTTGATGTTGATGGGCATTTATTTGTGTGACGAACACAGATATTTGTTCCTAAGTCATGGGTGTTTTCTACGTAGGTCATACAAGTATGCCCAGCACCAACGTATATAGGCTGAATTATTATTTTTATTTTATAAATTTGTATTTATCTATATAAGTGGTACTACTAAACGAAATTAATAACTAGCTTAAATCTAAAATAGGCCCTTGAGGCATTGTAAGTATATAAGTATGTATATCGTCGCCTAATATCCATAGTAGAAGTTTTGCATAGATTGGGGATATGTCGATCTGTGTAAGATGTCCCCTTATATTTATTTATTTTATGTTGTTTTATGTAGATACTTGTATACAGCATGTATGTTTGATACGACCACATAATATATTAATTATCTAAGTGTAGTTAGTAGGTGTAAGTAGACTCAAAGGAATTCACTTTCATAATTATGTTTTACTAAAAATCCTCTTATTTTTCCTTATAGAAAAACCTAAAATAAATATTAATTGAATCTTATGATTGGAAATCTGATTAAATATAATACCTACTATTTATTTAATTACTATTGTCAAATAAATATAAGTAGGTATATAAAGAAGGAACTAAAAATGCGATGGCTTTATCTACCCTCGTAAAAAGGAACCCATATCCGCGGTATTTGGGTAGCAATGATCAATTACCACGGTAATAGGCGATTTCGACGTTTCAGGTTTAATAATTATTTTTTTCTATATAACTGGCCAAAACAAGTCCAAAAACTAATGAAATATAAATTTCGATGTACAAACTATCATAAAAAAATATGTCTTTGTTTATACAGAGCCTGATTATGCTTCATTTTTGGCTGTCTTTGTAAAAGTTGCTTAACCCCCTCGTTAATAGGGGTACTTACCTTAGTATGATTCTCTCTGTCTATCTTTGAAATGCGACAGTCCTTTGATAAACTTTGATATACTTGGTCAAGCAGATCTTGTCAGTAGAAAAAGGCGGCAAAATTGAAAAATGTAGGGTCGAAGGGATATCGTCTCATAGAAAATTTGAATTTCGCGCCTTTTTCTACTGACAAGATTTGCTTGACCATCTATATTGAATGGTACTGAATTGAATGGCAGAATAGTTTGTGCCTTTAACTTTTAAAAAATAATTAAAGAGGGAAATTGTTTTCGACATTTTTGATGTGAAGGTTCGATTTGAGTGATGCTTGATTACTCACTCATGATTAGGAAATGCAATAACCGGCCAAACTTCAGAGCCCATCAATGTGCACACTAGCGGCACTGCTAAATAATCGTGATTATTTAAATTTAACGAAAGATATTTAAAAAAGGGGGCCGCTACGTACTGTATTTTGTATTTCAGTACCTTTTTAATACATCAAACCAGTTTTTATGTTGCTGGATTCGTCAATCTATGCGTCCAAAGTTAAAACGGCCGTTTTTGTTTTGAGTTCCAGCAACATAAAAACTAGTCTGATGTATTCAAAAGGTACTTAAATACAAAATACAGTACGTACGGCCCTCTTTTTTAAATATTTGTCGTTAAATTTAAATAATCACGATTATTTAGCAGTGGCGCTAGTGTGCACGTTGATGGGCTCTTCATAACCGGCTTCGGTTACGGTTATGCCCGAAAAATAATCGGTTATAATCGGTTACGGTTATTCTCGACAAAATATGATAAACTTTACAAAAATATAATTAAAAAATTACGACAATAAATTTACAGTATTAAGGAATGTGAGTGTAAGTCTTCGTTTTTAGGGTTCGGTACCCAAAGGGTAAAAACGGGACCCTATTACTAAGACTCCGCAGTCCGTCTGTCTGTCCGTTCGTCTGTCTGTCCCCAGGCTGTTCTGGCTGTAACTCATAAACCGTGATCTAGCTATCATACAGTTGAAATTTTCAGAGGATGTATTTCTGATGCCGCTATAACAACAAATACTAAAAACTAAATAAAATAAATATTTAAGTAGGGCATACAACAAACGTGATTTTTTTGCCGTTTTCTGCGTAATGGTACGGAACCCTTCGTGCGCGAGTCCGACTCGCACTTGGCCGGTTGTAATTATTTAATAAAACACACAAAATACAGTAAAAGTTAAAATATGACCTTGGATGTGATACAATATACAATCAAAATATGTATTTCATAAATAGGGAAGTAAATTTGGTATATTTTTGTTATGTACACGAATGACAAAAATTATAGTCACAGGCGTCACAGCCAAAAAAGAAGATAAATTTATAGAATTTAAATAACCGAAAATAACCGTAAAAACCGATTATTCGAGTTTCCAATATTCGGTTATGAAATGAATAGAAATCGGGGCGTGAAATAATGTAGTAGTCCTTAAATTGGTCGTAAACTTATATCTTGTTAAAGAGATCCAACTGATTTGACGTCGAGTGTACCTACCTTAGTAACGTTCGCAGCAACAAAGCCCAACTTCAATAAAATACACTGCTTTGTTATAAAAACTAAGTCATATTTGAATATAATAACAATGGCACTTTGTTAGTGCAATAAAAGAAAATCACTTGGTTTCAGCAACAAGGTTGGGCTCTGATTAAATTACAAAGTGATATTGTAACTGGAACAAACAAAAACATTTTGTGGCAGCAACAAATCGTTTTATTTTAAAAATGAGCAAAGTGATGTTGTAAGAACAACAAAAGATAACTGATTTGTTATAAAAGCTAAATCTAACTTTAATAAGTTAGCAAGGCACATTGTACATACAACAAAGGATAAAATCTTTGCTCCAGCAACAAGGTAAAGCTTTGATAACATTGCAAAGTGATATTGTAACTGGAACAAAAAAAAACATTTTGTGGCAGCGACAAATCATTTTAGTTTAAAAATGAGCAAAGTGATGTTGTTAGAACAACAAACTATAACTGCTTTGTTATATAAGCTAAATCTAACTTTGATAAGTTAGCAAGGCACGTTGTACCTGCAACAAAGGATAAAATCTTTGCTCCAGCAACAAGGTAAAACTTTGATACCATTGCAAAGTGACATTGTCACTGGAACAAACACAAACGCTTTGTTGCAGTAACAAGACACGTGATTTGATAAATCAGCAAAGTGGTTTGGTCGCTACGACAAAATATAGATGCTTTGTTGTAGAAGCTAAGTCTAACCTTGATAAATTAGCAATATTATATGAAGGCCATGACAAAGGAAACATAGGTTGTTCCGGTAGCAATGTTAATATTGTTACCAATACAATAAACTGTTGATTTAAGGTTAGCAATAAAAAAGTTGTCGGTGGCAATAAGCTCGTTTTGTTTTCGCCACAAAGCTTATTGCTCTTACAACAACAAAAAAAATGACAAAGCATTTATTGTGCTTTGTCAGCCGATTTTTCTCTCAGTGTAAAACCTTATTGTCATAGCGCTGGCGTATATTGTCACAGATAATATTAACCACCTCAAAGTTATCAAGCAAGCATAACCTATTCATTGACTACCCACGTACGATATATAGTTCCAAAGTTCATCGAGATCCAAAGTCAATTTTACGGAATGTAATTCATTGCTTCACGAGCCAAGTGTCTACACGACTCAGACTTAATTGTAACCGCCAGATTTATGATAACTTTATGCGACTAAGAGCGTTTTCACATTGTCCGATCCGATATCGGATGTAGCATCCTACATCTCCATAAGCTAGCCATAGACGTACGGATTTGCCCGCCGGATCTGCCTGAAAGATGTGTCTGACGGGCACATCCCGACCGTTGGTTTTTAGCACGGACAGCGGACAGACATCCGGCGGACAAATCTGTGTCTATTTCTCGCCACACATTGACGGCTGTGCCCGTCAGATACATCTTTCAGGCAGATCCGGCGGGCAAATCCGTACGTGTATGCCTGTATGGCTAGCTTTAGTCACGCCGCGCGGGAGCGCCCGGGCGCTCAATAGCGGTCACGCACACTACAATATACATTATGCCTACACATACGCACACAAACAAATATTATCGGTCCGACAGCTGACGGGGGGCTCCGACATGGCAGATTTTATCGGAAGCGCCTTTCTGATATCGGATGTCGGAAGGCGCCTATGACAAAAACAGCTGCACAATACTAGAGTTCACTCCCAAATTTTTTACGCCATTTTAGTGCTGCACTTTTTAAATCACTACCTATAAATCATATTCTAGAATATACTCAAAGGTCGTTACGTACCTAGATTTGTATCCATATTATATGGAGTAGACTAAGTGCGAACTCGCCTTCATTAGGAGCCCCTGAATTAGTTATGGCGGGTGACTGCGTGGGTTTTATACACCAACACTAGCACAGTCGACGTCAAAGATATGTTTACATTTTTCGCCTTATTACAAAGTACTAAGGTGCAATAGTGTAAACATATTTTTGACGTCGAATGTACCCCTAGTGTACATTTTCGATAGCGTGACGAGACGTTCACGTTTGCGTTGTCTATTTTTTGTATGGGATTTTGAACAGCGCGACATGCGGGACGTTTTGGAAACTCAAAACCCATACAAAATAACACTTTCTTAACGCAAACGTGTATGTAACGTCACGCTCTCGAAAGAAATATACACTAGGGCTAAATATAATTATTTTAATAACTTGTAGTTCTTAGTTCCAAATTGTGTTCTTACGCATCCAGTAGTTAGGTAGGTAATATGCATTACATGGTTGAAGCCAGTTCCTCGTATATTTTAAGTGATATTTCTCGAAATTCTCAAAAAGGTATCTCTTTGATATATAACTTCAAACACGGACATATGAGATTAATATTTGTGCAAGTAAATCCAATATGTACTTACAGCTGATTCGTTCAAGATACGCGCGCTCCGCTGACTCAAACATAATACGGCAGTAAATCTAAAGCTGGCATGTTTGGGAAAGTAATATTGAGATACGAGAAAGTTGAATCAGTGTTAATGTTTATGAAATAATATTATATTATTTTTAGTATGACGATACCTAATTATGGCCACAGAACTTGTGGTATATTTTATTCCATTTCGTTTAAGGCCACCTCGCGAGTTTTACAAGGTCGTGATTTTCTTTTAGTCAATTTGCCATAGAATCGTCTTGTCATCGTTGACTAGGCTTATTTTATGAACGAGGACCATTTTTCATTAATTTCAAAGAAACTTTATTCGCTCTAAGCATGATTTTGTCGCTCTACTAGGGACCCACCCGACATTAGTTATCTGACAGTTGAGTCGCTTAACTTCAAACTCGGGTAAATCCATCTGTCAGATTATGCGATTTTGGTATTAAGAAAAGGCAATAAGTAAGGTAGATATTTGCTGAGAGGGTCGAATGGATTTATCCTAGTTAGAAGTTAAGCAACACAGTTGGTCATCTGACAAATGAAATTTGAACATTTTACTGAAGTGAAAATTCACTGATTTCCCGCGCGAAGTGTTGTTAGGTTGTTAGCCGCTTGTATTTATTCACTCCACCACGAACTGCGCACATTATCGATACAACCTAGATATTCAAACAAGTTAAAACTGTGTAGGTTGTATGCTTAATTCGCAACATTTGTGTAATAAATCAAATGGTATGTTACTTGTAAAATAGATTGCCATGTCGATGTCGAGTCGATCGAAACTTTATGTCGTAAATAAGCCGTAAAATAATGCTTGAAATTGATTCAGACTTTCTAAGTAACGACTGTTTAGTTAAGTTGGAACATAAATGCTTATTTTTGGTCACTATAATTCGTTTTTTTTTTTCTTTTTTATAATATAGGAGTCAAAATGAGCAGGTGAATCGTCTGATGGTAAGCAATTACCATCGCCCGTGGACAAGGACATATCGGTCCAAATACAGTTTAGCTGTGCGAGGCAAAATGTCTTTGGAGAAACACACAGTTGAGGCCCACCATCTAAAAGTAGTACAATACACCGTGTTTTTTTTGATTTCCGTTAATTTCAAGGGTGCTTTCCTGAGCTTAAATCAGGTAAGTTTCTCAAAGACACCGATATTCTAATTAACTCCATTTCGGAGATAATCAATAATTTATTTTTTCCTATAAGGCCTCTACAAGCGTGTACACTTGCCTTGGAGCCGGTTTACATATTGATTAGTGTTTAGAATGAGTTCATACATTTGCTACTAAACTTAAGTACAATTTCAGTCGATCGATGTTCGAAATGACATTGATATGTCACAGATTTCAATTGTTTGGTTGAGTTAAATGTAATGCCCATGCTACAACAACGCTACATGCTACATTTAATTACTTTTGAAACTGTTTTTTTTCTTAAAGCAAAAAAAATATTTTATTTTTGAAAATTAACTACATATGCCATTTAGTTCTCTTAAACGTATTTAACCATACCCCGAAGTTAACGGAATTCAATAAAAACACGGTGTATAATTATATGGGCAGAGGTATTTCACGAAAAAGTCTAGCAATTTAAATTTAAGGCCCACGTATAACAGATGTGTATAAAGCACGGTTGGGGTTTCCTAAGTAGATACACAAGTTCACAATTGCATATGCCGTGTGTAGGTAATGCATATATTTGTATGCTAAGTGTCGCATCACCTGCGTTCCGTGCTCTACATGTTAAGGGCACGCAACGCAACCGATGTGAAGTGACACGTAATTCCAAATAAAACTGGCGTTTATTCAATCCGTGTTTATGTAGGTATTGAGCGTAATGAGCGTATTGAAGTGGGGCTTCTGTATTTGATATGCCAGTCGGTAAGTAGGTCGTATTGAATTATCAACATACGTATCAACATTCGTTCACAATTTCACCATTCCTATTTCCTATTTTCCTATAAATAAATGTGAACAGATGCCCAATTTTGCTCCGGCCAATTAACGCTTTGCTGTCAATCTGAGACAACCAATGCAGATATGTATATATTATATGTTCCATAGTAGCAGCATTTCATGAAATTGTCTACCGTTTGTCCCGTACGAACGCGAATTTTCTGAAGATTTGCTGGTACAAGAGTTTCCTTTTCGATGACAAATGGTCAAAAATATGCACAGAAAAATAATCGCAACATAGGAAATAAAATGCGTTTGTACGGGACAGCCCGTGGAATGCTCCAGTATAGGTAAGACAAAACAGCAGAACAGACAAAAGATATCTTAAAACTTTGTTGAATCAAAATTAAACCTTAATAAATAAGTTTCATAATTTGGAATTAGCTGAAACACAAACTTATCATTTTAAAAATCAAGGAAATAAAATATTCCTTAGCGTCCATATGAAAATAAAATTAAAGCTAGAATGTAACACAAATTAAGCGAAAGAAACATATTATTTTATGACATAGTCCGTAAACAATAATTCATACACTGGCAAAAACAATCAATCATCCACGGAATTGCGTACGCGACGTAACGAAACACTGACATTTATATAACGACGTCAACGCCACGTCTCCAGCGGGCACTTGTTGCGTGAGTTGCGTCACGCGTGATATCAAGACGTCAAATTAACAAGAATACATTTCTCCATTAAGAATTATAAGCAATCAATACATTTTTGCCAATTTTGTTTCATATGTAACATAATTATTGTTTACCCCGAATAGTAGTTTTTTTTTGTTATTTGATGTACGTGGCAATGTTACCTGATTTTAACATTAAATATTTTATTCTTTGAATGGATACTTAGCAGTATTAATCAATGCATTAAATACAGATACATATTTGCCGTGACTTATTTTTCAAAAGTGTTTTTCAATAAAAAGACACATCAAGATTGTTTTCCTTTTTTCAAATGCTAAAAAAACGAAAGCCAATGGCAGTGGACGCTGGACACTTGTTGCAGCATGTCACACGTCAAAACCCGTCACACGTTGACGTGCCGACATGTTTGGGCTTTGAACACAATGGTAATACAGTGCAAAGGATTTGTTGGTAAATTGATTATTGAAATCAAATTATTTCTTTAAACAATTCAGTCCAGTCATACAACACATAAGATCTGATTATTTGCTTAACGTATTAATTGTGACTTCTTTTATATTTAAAAAAAAATCGAGTAGACAGCGACAAAATTCACAAGTAACAAGCAGAAAAAGTAAGACACGTTGCTGGTAGAGTCGGACCAAGAAAAGTCTGCAGCGGATTTGATAGCCCACGCAGTGCAAGTGTCATTTATACGTCATAATTTCATAGAAGTTTGACGTTTAAAATAACACGTGCACTGCGTGAGCTATCAAATCCGCTGCAGACTTTTCATGGACTGACTCTATATTTATGCGATTTCTAATTCATAATTGTTCCTAGTGTAGGTAATCAAGTATAACTTATTCGGTTTAAATTATTCGTAAAATATATTCTTTTCAATTTAATTTACAATATCACTTGCATACCGCAATTCAGGCAAATAAAATACAGAATTCATTCTGAAATTTATCAAAAAACGAGGTTCATATTTGGACGAGAAACTCATTTACTATTGCCAGTAACAGACATGGCCATTTACAAGGATAAATAGAATAAACTGATTATTTTCACAATATCGTAGTTCACTTTATCGATGTTTTTGAAAGAGAACCTTATTTCTTACACAGGATGATTTCTTTTACGGGTAAACTTTTAAACGAAAATGAGGCTTTGAAAGGTTTTGAGTTATATTCACGATTGATATTCCTGTCACGTTACCACCAACGGTTCAATAACAACTTTTATGCCATTGATATATATGTACGTACCTATATAGGTTTTTATATGTACGGAGGTTTACCAGGTAACGAATTTATTGAGAATATTTACAAGTGTCATTATCAAAAATGTAAAATAAAATAGACTAACAACAATATCACGTCACGACGCTACTTAGTGCAGGATAAAGGTATACACGGGTTGGGTAAGGCTGCACCGTCATTGGAGGTCGTACCTTGTATTTTGTACAATATTTAATGGTTACATATATTATATTAACAGTTGGTCTGCTTTCTGGTTACTGATCTATCCCACCACTCAAATGCCGTAAAAGCCATTGGAAAACGAGTGGGAATCTGGATTTTATTAATGATGTAGGAGGCAAACGAGGACGGTCGACGTTACCGTGACCGGTGTGTTATATAAAAGCGTTACCGGCTTTAAGATGGGAGTACTTTTCTTGAAGGTTTGAAACGTCGCATCGGCCCGGGAATACCGCGGGCGACAGTTCATCCCACAGTTTAGCTGTGCAAGGCAGTAAGTTTCTGGAGAAACGCACTATGGAGAACTGGCATCCATCTAAGTGGTGAAGATGGAAAATACACGAGAATACAGCAATCAATGTGTTTTCCAATGACTGCATTACGGCTGATAGGCGTGGTTAGAACACTTAAACATAAATATTCACAACTAGCGACCCGCCCCGGCTTCACACGAGTTAACAAAACATACATCTAAACCTTCCACAAGAATCACTCTATATTGACTCATTCGTTCAGTAGTTTTTGAGTTTATCGCGACCAAACATACAAACACATAAACAGACAGACGCGGCGGGGGACTTTGTTTTATAAGGTGTAGTGATATTTTGTGTCAACACGTGATTTTCTCTCGCTTTTTTAATCAGGGTAAAATCCTCAGAGCATACACGGGCATAATCATAATAATTTACGCGCACACCGTACATTACCCTCGGCCAGGCAATTAACACCCTTAAATCAAACTTAATGCCATAATCTCGTATATGATCATAAAAGGCCTCATTTTGGCGCATTTATAATTTGATTACGCGAATTTTAGACTTAGCTTCTTTGGAATAATACGTGAAAATAGGACTTTAAAGAGTGGTTGAGTGAGTGTTAGTGATAAATTAATAGTCAGCAAATGTAACTCTTCCAGTGAAAAAACCCCAAAGTGTACTTACATTTAATAGTAAATAATGGCATAAAAGTAATAATGTCATAATTGTTGAATACAGACAATTAAGTATGCAACAATGTAGGTATCAAATTTATTAATTGATCACAATTTTTTTCTTCCTATCCTCAAAAATTTTACTTGATCTGTGTTATTAATAAACAGAACAAATTTCCCCGCCGCTCCGTCTGTCTGAATGTAGGTATATATGTTCGCGATAAACTCAACAACTACTGAATGTATTTTCATGCGGTGTTTACCTCTCAATATAGTGATTCTTGAAAAAGGTTTAAGTGTATAATTTGTTAAGGTTTTGTGTAACCCGTGCGAAGCCGGGGCGGGTCGCTAGTGCTTGATAAAAAATAGTTTACGCCGTTTGAAATTCAAGCTTGTTTGGTCAAGATACTGAACACAGTTGTCAGCAACATTGCCAGTATCCTAGTCGAAGTTATCTTTGTGTTACCGGAGCCGACACGTATCCGACGTGCAATTATGAATGCTAACTCGATTGCGCAGCCGTCCTGGACAGCTCGAAAAATATACCTGTTAACAGTCATTATTGCCAGATGAAACGATGAGATGATATGAAACGAACGCAAGTGAATGATGATGGTCATTATTATTAGACGTGGAAAAATAACGATTTATAGGTAGTGAAATGGCGTTAAAAGTGGTTAAAATTCGTTTATCTATATCTATCTATCAAGCTGAGAGGTTAAGACGAAAGGGGACGACATTACGTAACCGCTTCTCCATACAAACATAGTTCCCATTTTCGTATCTGAATATTAACGTCATATAATATTATTATTTTTACCCAATTTGATGTACATGCCTCTTGGGTTAATTTTTGATTATTATAAGAGTTAGGACCTTTTAAAAACTTTTAATGACTGTGTTTTCGCTTTGAACTCTTATAATAATACAAAAGTCAAACAAACAGGCACAGCGATTATTAATATACAATAAATTGAGTAAAAATGTTTTCCGTAATGTCAATATCTAACGGCGCGATTCGGGAAATGAATTAGAGATTAACTAGATACGATATAGTAAAGATATGTGACGTCCCACGGATAAAGGGACCTTAAGGCGATTAACGCTTACGCTATTATTATTGCGGCGCTATGCGACGTAAGCGCCAGCCGCCATAACCTTTTGTTGTGGAACGTCACATAATTTTACTATTTCATATCTAGTGAATCTCTAATTCATTTCCCGAATCGTGCTGTAAGTATAGGGAGGAAAAAGGGGATTACGTTTGTATAGAGATGTAGTAGTCCACTATCCTGTTACTAAAATGTAAAGTAAGGAAGTAAACACTTTATTGTACGAAAAGAAAGGAATATTGGTTACATCCGATAAAACATAAATGTGTAGTAGAAACGCGAACTTATCCCCAGGAGGGATCTCTTCCCGTTAACCTTAAAGTTGCGGTGTAATTAATATACCTACCTATAGGCGATGTCCAGTTCACAATTTTTGTATGCAACTCTTTTCTTGCTTAAACATACTTACAAACAGGCATTATGCCATTATGAGTTCACGTCGCCAAAGCAGATGGCCACGTAGGAGCTATTCCAAGTTGCCGCATGCCGGTAATGGGCTATATTCGGAGCGGGTGGTGATATTGGTGATCGGTTCAGGGTTGTTTTCGATGGCCCGTAATAAATGTGAGTTTGTATGATTGAAATTCACGTTGTTATAAAAAAGTAGGTAGGTACAGTAGTAGGTACAGATGGTAGATGTAGGTACAGATGTATTTTTCCATCATATTTTCTCGGAAACGTTCGTATTTGTCATGCAATTTCAGTCAATGTCAGTACTTTTTTTACTGAGACTGACTGAAATAGCAAGACACGTTCGTAAGTTTCCGTGAAAATACGGCGAAAAATAATTATGCTATGTACTTCATCTGTACTTTTATGCGATATGCAAATTTAAACCTTTGTTTTCTGGTTATTTGATCAATTTATTGAGACGAAAAATATTACAGCACTCCCTACCCTGCTTAAATTCTGTGTACCTACAAGAACAAAAAGTGTTTTACGGAAATATCTTAGGTACTACTAACGATGATTTCATTTCGATATATGGAATTTACGTTTTTAACCATCATTTTATGTGATTTGTGGTGTTATTCGTGTTGTTATTAAATAGCAAAAGATCTTCCGTGTTAAGAAACATCATTAAATCAGATAGGGAGTTGAATATAATTTATGCGGAACCACTTTTCAGACTTTTGCCATATTATTATAAAAATACAATGTATAACTAGGTTCATATTATTTCACTTAAATCGGTCTAAACATAGGTACTTCTATCATCGCAATGTATTGACTGACCCTAAATCCCTACCCCGTGAAATTGACCCCTATTCGGATGCGTGGGCCACCCTTCAATAATAACAACTGCCCGTCATATTTTCAACTGCAAAATCCATTGCTTCTTCCAAAAAACACAATCCTACCATGCTACGCATTAACGCAGCAATGTATTTAAAATGTTTGATAAGCTCATCATTTCTCGAAGGTCGTGATCCGCTGCTAATAATGGAGACTACAAGCTGTTTCTAGGTTATAACTTTGTGATTTATTTTGTAATGTGCGCGATCTATTATGACTAGTTTAAATAATATCGGCGTAGAAAAACTGCCGAAAAATCGAAAGCCATGTGCTAATTTTTACGACAATCTATTTATATAGAACAAAAAGAGAATGAATTAAATAAAACACCTTAAAATAAAAGTTCTATTTTACGGCAAGATAAAAGTAAAATTGTCTAAAACTATATTTCAAAAATTTACACCAACTACCCTTTTGCACCTTTATTCCTATATTTTTAGGGTTCCGTACCCAAAGGGTAAAACGGGACCCTATTACTAAGACTTCGCTGTCCGTCCGTCCGTCCGTCCGTCCGTCCGTCCGTCTGTCACCAGGCTGAAATTTTCACAGATGATGTATTTCTGTTGCCGCTATAACAACAAATACTAAAAACAGAATAAAATAAAGATTTAAATGGGGCTCCCATACAACAAACGTGATTTTTGACCAAAGTTAAGCAACGTCGGGAGTGGTCAGTACTTGGATGTGTGACCGTTTTTTTTTTGCTTCTTTTTTTGTTTTTTTTATTATATGGTACGGAACCCTTCGTGCGCGAGTCCGACTCGCACTTGCCCGATTTTTTTTTAGAAATCGCAGCGCATGAACAGCGCAATCAGTTAAATTCTCTGCTGTCATATTTCCCTCCATCCAATTTTAAACCTTAAGCAAAACAGCATTAGGTTTTTTTTCTCCTATTTCTCTATATACAATTTGATTTATCTCTGTGGGGACTAGTCCATTACCCTGATTCACCGTATTGCTAAAAGGCCATAAGAGACAAGTTAGTCCTATCATAATTCGTCATTTTGTACACTAATGGAAATTACCAGGGCTGCTATTACCGCTTTTCCAGCGCAACAGCTCAACTAATCTATACTAACAAGACCTTCGATTATACGTAGTTGTCATGAGTATTTAGCTCAAGCTACACTGGTTGTTTGGTAAGCAAGAATAACAGAGTAATCAGCGGTCATTAACCTGAGTTGCCTACAGTGCAGTGGGCGAGATTAGCAGGAAGACAATATTTTACGTGCTGACTGTACATGAGTTGGCGGTTCACGGCTTTATTTCAGGACTTGACGGGTTTTGGATAGGGCTTGCATTCCGGAATTCCGGAATTTCGAAATTCCGGAATCTCGGGCCAATTTTCCGATATTACAATTCCGGAATTGATACCACTGAATATCGAAAATTCCGGAATTGGATTTAAGTACTTTTTTTAGGTTTTAATACGTTTATTATTGAAAATTGTTAAGAAATTACATTATACTGTGTTGTTAGTCGTTATTACGTGCCTCTTAGTCATTCAATGGACTATAGTATTACATAATAGTAGGTATATATTTTACTGTTCCGTTTGCTAAACCAGTGCGAGTGCGACGTGCGATATTATAGGCTCATAATAATAAAAAAATAAATGATGTTGGACACGGCGCGGATAGTCCACCGCACCTGTTCCGCTCTCTATAGCCCTTACCACCGGCAGCTTGGGGGCCTTGCCCTGTTGCCGGGGCACCCTAGGTTAGGTTTTTTATAATGTGTTCATATGTATTTTTTTTTCGTTTTTTATGTGTTTTTATATTTTATTTTTATATGCATATTTTAAAAACCTAAACAGAGAGTTTAAACGAATAAAAATAATAATAATAATAAAGCAAAGCGATTTACTTGCTTAGAATAGTCAGAATAGTCTGAATCCTACATAAGCGAATTTTTAGAATTGAAATTAAACCTATTAGGTTAGGAAGAGTAGGAAGCTATTATATTTAACTGATTTGCTAGCAACTATAGTTTCCCCACATAAATACCCCGTATCATAGAAGTGAATAAAAGTAACCATTTTAATGAGGTGTTAAAATAAGAGGTGAAAAAAAAAACGTAAGTACTTCAAATTAAATTTCTCTTAAACAATACTAACTTTAATAAACGTACAGTATCAGAATTTCACATTTTTTGTTGTTTTTTAATAAAAAATGGAATAAAAATATGATAAACCCTAATTCCGGAACCAGTTCCGGAATTCCGGAATTGGAAGCCAATATCGAAAATCAGTTCCGGAATTGGAAACCATCCGATATTGCAAGCCCTAGTTTTGGAGTAAAGTTATTACTTACATAATACGCTGTCGTCAGATTTTTGTTACAATTGGTTCACTTTTGTCTCTAGTGTTCCTGTTTGCTACCTCTATCTCTATTCAAATAAAAGTTTAATATAAAGATGACATAAGAAAATATCTTGTTAGATATAAAAAACCGGACAAAGTGCGATTTGGACTCGCCCACCGAGGGTTCCGTACTTTTTAGTATTTGTTGTTATAGCGGCAACAGAAATACATCATCTGTGAATATTTCAACTGTCTAGCTATCACGGTTCATGAGATACAGCCTAGTGGCAGAGAAACGGACAGACGGACAGTGGAGTCTTAGTAATAGGGTCCCGTTTTTACCCTTTGGGTACGGAACCCTAAAAACGGTACATAAAAAGAGTTAAAATACTCGTATTACGAGTAGAGTCCGTCTAAGCTAACTTTGCACCGACTTGAACAAAGTAAGGGAGTGTCATTATAAATATCATGTTTTCATATAAATTAGACATTGCCACAATTTGTCATTACAATTGCCATGCAGAGTTGGTCCGACACTTCTTAATACGAATATCGTAAAAACGTCTGATGTCTTTAAATAAATCAATATTAAATAAATATATATACAGGGATTTAATAAAAAGCGAACACACATAATGTAGTAAAGTCATGACTTATCATAAATCAAATAAACTCCTTCATTTCGCTTTAGTACGGATCCCGATCAAATCCGTTCAATTTTTCATAGAACCCGCAAAATAGCCCAGTCTAACAGATAACATAATTTCCTAGAAATCCATCTTCAAAGGCACAAATCCATACTTTATGTAAGCCGCGATTATTCAGACACTGTCATCTTGTAACCAATCACGCCTGCGGCACGCAATATACGGAAATTGAAAATGTTCGAAACATGTCCAAGGCCCGTACAGTACCCACGAAATGACAGTATTCGTATATTACTATAAGTACCTATTTCATAATTCAGCCTATATACGTCCCACTACTGGGCACAGGCCTACTTTTAGGCTCGAGAAGGCTTTGGATATAATCCCCACGCTGGCCTAATGCGCGTTGGGGACTTCACATAGACCTTTGAATGTCTTCGCGGGTGTATGCAAGTTTCTTCACCGAAATGCTAGTGGTGAATATCGAATGGGAGTATCGTATTGAAAACTAGTCTTTATTTCTGTTCTGCGGCAACTCTTTCACGACGTGCTTTATCCGTAAATTAACTTTAGAGTCATATTAAAGAATAAAGAGAAAAAGAAAGGAAGAGATTATATTAAATTTGTTCCTAAAACTTTCATGTGGCGACCCATCTTTCCTGTGAAACCTTTGGATATACAATTATGATGTTTTTTTTAACATATTGTGGCTATAAACTACTAGGGCGATATGTAAGTAATAGACTCATAGAGAAACATACTATAGATCCAATCCCGAAATGGCAAAAGAAGTTGGCTGATTCGACATCCAAGTTTTTCTACGGCTCAGCCAAATTCTTGCTGTTTTAATCTGTGTACTATCCGGGTGAGGTAACGAGGTCCGGGAATTTTTCGAACCGGGCTTATTGGGAGCTTGTGATTGTGCCCCAGTAAAGATTGGGGAATCAAGGGGACTGCCGCTGAATTGTGCGTTTACCTTAAAAGCGTATGAAGGTGAAGGGTTAACTTAAGTAAATGTATGACAAAGAGAAGAATAACTACACAAAATGTATTTCTGGAGATGTCGTACCCGCATATCTATGTAACTTCAATGGGTATTTAAAGGCTGATTGTATCAATACGAAGCTGCGTTGCTCATAATTACTGTAATTTGAGTTCTAATGAGGCCTCATAGGGATTAATTGTATCATATTACTTAAGAAACCGGCAGATAGAACGTTTAATTGGGCAACCATACGTACGTATTACTATTGGCATAGGAAGGCTCCTATGCGCCGCTTGCACCAATCCACTAACCCGGGGTTAAGCGGTTAAACCGTTAACCCAGTGTCAAATTATACTGGTAACCAGGGTAACTCCAGGTTTAACCGATTAACCCCGGGTTAGTGGAATAGTGCAAGTGGCGCTAAAAGTAATGATCTAATGTTAATCGTGTTTATTACCGTTATTTTCATTATTATTTCTCTCTTCCTTGGGATCACGGCTTGGCGTTATAGAGATCTTTAGTTTTTACTTGCGGCTACTATTAATCAGATACCTATAATCACTACCTCTAGAACTAATTTAAGGACCTGTCTTTCGTCCTCATCCAATGGTTTCACAGCTATCTTGAGCTGATCGTAACTACTTCTTAGGGACCCTCCTACATTGCGTTTTGCATTGTTTATTTTTTGTTGCAGTAAACTCGACAGAAAACGAGATGAGCTTAAGGCTCGGCCGCTAACCTCAATTCTCTACAACTATGTAGGTGGTGTGCTGACGTGCCCAAAATACGCTCGAGTATTTAGCAAGAACATAGGGTCCGTGAGCTACCTAAGGGCGAACCAGAGAGTGGATCAGCTACACTCTATTAAGGTGAATTAAAAATTGCCTACTCCAGAGCACACAGTCGCTGGGGCCGAAATCGGTCAGGACCATCATCATCATGTTTATTGTTTTTGAACAATCTTTCGTGAAATCCTTTTAAATGAAATAAGTACTTTTAAATGGAATAAATCCTGGAGTCCAGCCAATCAAACATGGGACTGGTACAATCAGCAAAGGTAATCACATTTTGGCGATTTTCCAACTGTGCTAAATGAACACTATTATTAAAATAAATACCTATTATGAATTCGACTGTGGAAACAATAACGGTGTTTGAGCTCCTTTTAACAAGAAAGAAGTATGAATTTTACAGAAACTAAAATGGACGGTAGGTTTGATTGGTACATAGATGCTGTCACTTATTTTTTTCTTTAAAAATCTGAGACCCGTGGTTTTTAAGCACTCAATGGTAGTTTAAGTGACCCGGCATAGCATGAAATCAATATCACAATATCTAGATATATATGTATATATGAAGTTACTTTTATGCTGTTATTAGCGACCCGTCCCGGCTTCGCACGGGTTAAATTATACAAAAACCTTCCTCAAAAATCACTCTATCGATAGGTGAAAACCGCATGAAAATCCGTTCAGTAGTTTTTGAGTTTGTCGCGAACATACAAACACACAAACAGACAGACGCGGCGGGGGAATTTGTTTTGTAAGGTGTAGTGATTATCAGAAATACTGCGACAGAGGCATTATACAATGACATTTACATATCTCGCCTTGTTAATAAATATTATGAAGAGTAATTTAAAAAATAAAACTTGTATTTTGATTTGGAAACATTGTATAACCATGGTATAGTCCGTGCGCTTGTTGCCACCAGCTTGGCATGCGTTTACCGTACCTAAACTGGGGTTAATTTGAATCACGGGGTAACATTCATTGGACATCAGTTTTTAAGAAATAAAGAGTTGATTTTTGAACGCAAGCTTAAACATTTAATGATAAAATTGGCAACCATAACAGATATAGGTAGCATTCAGAAACCAATTTCTTACAGTTCAAAATCGATAATCAGTTTTTCCCCGCGATTCAAAGTTTGCCGTATAAATTTTCTACGTACCTAGAACGCTCACCCGTAAAACGTTTTACAAAACAAAACTTCGTTCTAGCTAGATACTAGGTACTAGTTAACATAAACATCAAACATCTGGATAGTAACGGCATACCATGCATATTCATGATCTGCGATCATTTTGCTTGTAAACATTTGTTAATGCTAGGTATCTTTAGAGCGTTTAATTTATTCGTCTTCGTTGCGAGGTCCCAAATGGCCGGGTTAGCTGAAATTGATACGTATAGTTTAGAACTAATTGCTATAAAACAATCAATTCAGATTTTAGTATTTTTGATAGCGCATTAACTTTTGTTGCTAACCGACTTAAAAAAAGTGGAGGTTCTTAATTCATCGAAACCTTTGTATTATAGGTATGTATATTCGTATATGTTGTTTGACAGAATGTTATGTCAATAACATGAATTTGTTTAGTAAATTTTTATCTTTCTTGTCGAATACAGGATAATGGTGTCCCAGACATTTAGGAGGCGTACGTGGAGCCGAAGCCAATACAAAGAGTCGCTTTCGACAGTTTAATGGAATTTAATGTTACTTGTTTTAATATTCATACTAGCTCAATTAAAAAATAGTCTCTAACCTAAACTATGCCAACATAAAAATAAATATCCATATTCGGACACATATTGAATAGACCTTGAAACCTTTATCTAATGACTAGGAAACAGCTGATGTTATGGACCGTCATAAAAATTTATAGATGTAATTCTGTCCCAAACCTGTATTTTTGCCGAACTCTGATGTGATGGCAGATAAAATGGTAGAGAAAATGACAAATATACATAAAACTGACATTTCATCATAGGAACGAGAAAGTAAGTATATTAGTTTACTTAACGTAACGTATTTTGTGTTGATAATCAATTTCAAGGCGGACACATGATGAATTGATTCTGATTGTGTCATTCCCTTTTCTGGAAAATATAAAAGTTTCGGGTTATATTTAATCAGACTCGAATTTCAAAATAATTTTAATTAAGTAGCGGACCCCAGGCTCCCATGAGCCGTGGCAAAAATGCCGGGATAACGCGAGGAAGAAGAAGAAGAAGAACTGTCACATTTTTTTCACTCCTTTGTGATGAGGTTCCAGGATGAGCCTTATTATATTGTATGGAAAACTGTGGCGATTGAATACAATCAATAGGATTCGTCATTTTTTGCCGTATGGTTTTGTACTTAAATGAAATGTTTGTTTTGTGTAGGTCGATTGATTATGTGTTTTGTGTCATTATTGTCGTTAATGTTTTTTATTACAATATCCACAAATGGAGACTAGACAAACACAATGCACGTTGCATGCCAATTTATTGGTTAATTGAATTTACATGAATTGGCAATATATCCGTATTCGGATCCGAGTCATATTAAATATTAAAGGGGAGGGGGGAAGGGGAAGGGGGATTATGAATATTGATACATTATTTGGCTTTGGTTTTGTTCCTTTATTCTCGTGGAGGATAATGCTTAGTAAGCTTATTAGTAAATGAATATCAATTCCTATTACTATATTAAATAAATTTAAGGATTATGTTTTAAGTCCACTGAAAATCAGCGTCGTTGCAGTATGTGCTCCGACACCTGCTGAGTGGTATCCTCTTTGAGACAACAAGTTACAAAACTATGTCATATCTTATACCTTTTCAATTCAATTCAATTCAATACTTTATTTCCAAGAATATGGTACATACAATGTTGGTTAGTAAAAGGTGTTAGGTCAGCATATTCTGCCGGCATGCATCGGCGTAGAAATATTTACATAACTATGTACATGGGGAGTAAAATTTAATATTAAAATTAAAATTCAGACAGTATAAGATTAGCAAAAATTAATTAACAATTCATAATAAATGTCATTTAAAAAATTCATCCACAGAGTAAAAACATTTTTCAAGTAACCACTGAAACATTTTTTTTTCAAATTTACATGTCGGTAGAGTTTTGAGGTCATCTGGCACTCTATTAAATATTTTTACAGCCATATTACAGACATTTGACTGGGACACTTTCAGCTTCTGCGCAGGTTGATATAGCTGAAGTGGCTTCCTGCTGGGCCTTTGCTTATTTAACACTTCATCGTGAAGTGGAAAAAGCTGAGGCCTTTAAACGAGCAATTCTTGTTTACTTATCTATAATTATATATTATCTTTCGGGGATCTCGGAAACGGCTCTAACGATTTCGATGAAATTTGCTATATGAGGTTTTTTGGAGGTGAAAAATCGATCTAGATAGGTCTTATCTCTGGGAAAACGCGCATTTTTGAGTTTTTATATGTTTGTCGAGCAAAGCTCGGTCTCCCGGATATTAGGTATTTAATATCTGTTACTTAATCTTAAGATTGTTGTGTCAAATAAATTCTTTAAATTTCATTTCAAATGCGAAAATAGCTCAGTCGTTACCTCTTCCAGCGCTGAACCGATTTAGATAAAATTTCAACTGATTGTGATGAACAGGAGAATGCTATATGAACTCTAATATTTCAGAATGACCGTTGACATTTTTTTTAACGTAGCATGTTGTTGATAGAGTCTGTGCGGAAAGAAAAGAGTCGAGGAATGTATTGGGCCCCATACATTCCACATCTCTTCTCTTTCCGCACAGACTCTAATTATATCAAACGTATGCCTTTGTATATCAAATACAAAGGAGTATATTTTGAACATTCGTTTTGTTTTAGTACAATTATTTTTTTTTTAATTAAATCTTGTAATTGATATTTAAGTCAGAAAACGTCAACGTTTGTCAAAGTATTTTAGGCCACCCTGTAAAACAACTGATCATTGTTAACAGTTGGAATAAAAAATCGTCTTGATGAATGAAATATCATTTAATTAAATTAAATAAACAACAAATACTATCATTATTTTAACCATTTGATTTTGATTACCTGCGGAATCCTTCAACTATTACCTGAAAATCCTGGGTAGAAGTCTGGTTTTTATTTCTACATTAGTTTTTTTTTTTCTCAAATAGTAGGTATGATTTTGATAAGTCTCTTCTGTCTCTTAATCCTGATTTAGACTTAAGTCAGATCAAAATCAACAAGAAAATTACTGGTACTAAATTAATGAAAAACAATCCTTTACAACCTTTCCATTAAGCCTAACTAATCAAAGATTCATTACTAAGGGTCTGGAATAAAATTTCAGGTACCTAATCCTATTTAATTAGGGTTCTCCGATTTACATGCAAAATGCCAAAGTTTTAGGCAATTTATCGGATTTGGATTTAAAAGTTAAATTGGCACAGTAACGATGGGAAGGCCATATTATATAAGGGATTATTTGTTTTGTACATAGGCATCTAATAAGTAATAACTTCTTGTATGCTGACCACAAAGTTTGTCAATTTGATGAAAGTACCTATCATAATTTTAACAATGTACAATTTATGGTTTATATGTTTTTTTTATTATTATTTTGACGCTCAAGTTTGATGGTAGGGGAGAGTGGGAGACTGAGGAGATTTGATACTAGTGGAGACTTGGTCACTTAAATTGTAAAACCATATTATGATTTAGTTGCCAAATAATGAAAAATACTGTCCTAAAAGGAACCAATCGCTATATTGTTCTTAGCTCGGCCCTCAGCTTTATATACTAATATTTATATTAAATTACCCATTTCGAGTACACGCTATCCTAGCAGCTCATAAAAGGTGAGTTGAAATTGAGATATAAATTATGTACTCCACTAGTACAGTAAAACTGTCTTAAAGCTTTGCAATGGATCGTAAGATTCCTTGTCAGAACTGGTTTAGACCAAATTTGCATTTCACTTAACATTTGATCTCTTTGGGTAAACTCGACCAATCACGTAATAGGTATAAATCAATGAATACCATTTTATCGTGAAAAGAAATCGAAGTTTTTTGTTAATAACCTGATCAATGTGAACAAAACATCACAATATACATGTGGCCTTTATGTAATAAGCTTTCAAGAGTGAGATTTTATTTATGTATTGTTTTTAGAAACTTTATACATTATACGTATGTAAAGATCGGGATGCTTGTGTACTTAGCTCGTTTGGACCAATTTATAGTAAATTATTAGACAATTATTTTGACATCATTACTTTATTTTATGTGAATTTACTCTCGTTAAATTTTTTACCATTGATTACTTATTTCCTTATTCCTGTCCGGACATGACTGTTATTTTAAATAATCTGGGATATTTATTTAAATTTAAATCACCATTACTTTGTAGTTTCTATTTCAACTGAATGTTTGTTAGTTATAATTTTATTTCCATCCTTGAATTCTGTCTCCATGTAATCATGATCATCATCTACCTTCTCTTTTCTCTCTTCTTCTTCTTCTTCCTTCCTCCTTCCTCTCTTCCTTCTTTCTCCTTCTTTCTCCTTCTTGGTTTACCTCAAGATCTGGTAGGACTTCCACGTCCTTGTATTCTGTATCCATGTAGTCGTAATCATCATCCGTCTCTAGCTTTACTTGTAGATGTAGAGACACTTTTTGCTGTATCTCAGGGCCTGCCGGGGGATTTTATTTCGTATATGGGCTTACGTCTTTTGTTTTATTGCTGTTTGTGACTACATAGTTTTGTTTACTCTGTACATTTCTTTATTTTCCTGTACCATTTTGCTTGTAAGTATTCTTTATACAGCAAAATAAAGCTGAAGGAAGTAAGTAGTTATTTATGACGAAAACAATCAGCATCAAAGTCTATGGTTAAGATCGGCAACAGGCATAACCCTCCTGGAGCTGCAGGCGTGCAGAAGCTATGGTAACCACTTACAATCAGGCATACAGTCCGTTTGAGTCGTTTTGGGAAAACCGCCTCGCGACATTAGTCGTAAAACACCAAGTACGCAATAAGCCCTCCTACGCGTATACGTACAACACGGCCGGTCAACTCTATTGTCATGAATTGAAAGAGCTTTTAAGAGCAAGTTTGGCGATGAGAGGAAATAAAAAAAAAAATAAATAAAAAAAAAAGAGGAAAACCCCTTGATTGCTGAGGCCGCCATCATCGAAATCGATGTGGAGGACTATGAAAAATGCGAGGCTAAACGGACCAGAGTAAAATTTATTAATATTTCATTTGTAAAATCATCAGTTCAGTTTCCAAATTATCTTTTCATTTGTCAAAGTCGTTTAAGCAGCGTTTAGTGTGCGACACGTTAACAACTGGGTTTTTCTACTTCTAAAAACTAATTAATACGAAATTGGTCGAGTTCACCCAACTAATTTATTCACGTTTGTTTACCCCTACACCTTCCAAGCGCCCTTGACTCCCACAGTAGCCAGTTTTCTATACAAATATGGTTTTACCGTCAAGAAACGATCTGGTTCGGCAATTAATCTATACAGTGTCGTCATTTAAATATTAATTGCTTATGAAACAGTGCGATGGCACTCTGCCGATGTAGATTGTTAAGATGAGTTTTAGCGGTGTTGCTATTTTATGAAATTGTTATTTTCAATCTCACTTAGACTGAAAAATCCTTTCAATCTTACTCCAACCCACTTCAGTGGTTATAAATTTCTCCAATCAGAAACGTCACTTGACCTTGACAGATCATATTCATAACAAAACCATATCAAATTCATAAATAAAATTGTTATTAGGTACAATCAAAATACCCTCCACTTCTTAGTACAAAAATAGTACGTACTTACTGTAGGCAACTTCTTTTTAACCCCCGATGCAAAAACGATTATGTTATATCATAACATTAAAATGTATCCCGTTTGTTTTATTGAATTAATTTACACAGTAGAGTAAAACGCATAATGATCCATCACTGTATATCATTATGTGCAATAATCATTTAATTTTGAGGTTTAAATGGTTTAATGTGAACGTGATTAAATACTGCCATATTTATTATTGTTTTCAAATCTCTGGAATAAGCTTAAATTTAATGCCTACTGCACAGTTATCATAAAATCAAACTTATTTATAAATCAATAATTAATAAATAGTATAGAACAATTATACACAGATCGACCTAGCCCCACATTTAGCTCAATAAGGCTTGTTTTGTAGGTACTAGACGACGCGACGATATATGTATGTCGTAGTCAGATCGTATAATCCGCCGTATTACATTACGGCTAGCCGTTATCAAAAACAGGGGCGTTTTGAAATGCGGCGGTTCGACGATTAGCCGGATTGTCATTGCGATACGTTCTTCAATAAGGCGGCCAACGTTTAGCCGCATCGTACTACTATTTTAGATTGTAGAGTGACCAGTTCTTTCGGTCGCCTACGTAACCGGAGTTTGACAATGTTTGCAATTTAATTTATTTTTACCATGGTCCCACCGCACTACATGTGTTTCTTTTCCAAAACATTTCCTTCACAACTTAAATAGACGGAGCCCCGCAAGCGGGGCTCCTATTTCTGGGCGGTTTGCCCTTCGGGCATCTGAAGCTACCTAACGAACCTAACCTACTTACCTACCTACGCTTTTTTCCCCAAAGTGTAATGTTTTCACGGACGTCTCACTAAATCAATAGGTAGGTAGGTTAGGTTCGTTAGGTAGCTTCAGATGCCCGAAGGACAAACCGCTCAAAAATAGGAGCCCCGCGAAGCGGGGCTCCGTCTAGTTAAGTTGCGAAAGAAATGTTTTTTGAAAAGAAACAGTCCGACGAACTCCAGATTTGATGGACACCCCAGCGTTTGTCAGGCAGCGCCACGGGTGTTAAAAATGGGAACTAAAAACTGTCAAAGCGGCGGCTAATGACTCGCTGTATTACATTACGGCTAGCCGTGTTGAAGAACGTATGGCGCCGAATACATTCCGGCGGATTCTCATTCAGCCGCATTCAATCCGGCTAATCGTTAAACCGCCGCATTTCAAAACGCCCCTGTTTTTGAAAACGGCTAGCCGTAATGTAATACGGCGGATTATACGATCCGACTGCGACATGTACATAATAATTATTTAGTCATACATAAAAACATATACCTTCGATTATACATAGAGAACATCCATAACTTAGGTAAATACTAAATATCTAACTACGAGTACAGAAAAAATATTTTAATTATTTTCGGCATTGGCAAATTTGATCAATTTTACAGCACCCATTTTGTTAGTCAAGAGCAATTACAATCTTCCAATAAATTTCTAATCACAACTTTAGTCTTGAAAGGTTGTCGTCCTTCACTTGATTTGAGCCGTTAATGAGGGTTATTAAACTCATAAGATATTAACAGTGAAGATAATTAAAGCAAATAATTTCAACGTTTCTATCGCAACGTTCGAAGCTAAAATCACCCGTCAGTTTAATTTAACAAATTTCAGTAAAGCTACGTATGATTGGTTTCAAGAATCTTAAGTAATAGTGTAATCTTAAAATTCAGATTTATCGGAAACCTACAAAATTTAACAAAACTTTGATTTAGCAAGTATTATTAATTATTAATTTATCGCGGCATTACTTTACTTAGATCACCATCAACGTTCCACAGGTGGCGCTAGTGTGTCCATCATTTGTATGAAGTTCTACAACGCGCTATCGAATTTAATAATACATCAAATGTTATAATTTCTTTGAGTAAGTATTTACAGTAAGTACTCAATTAGAATTGCGCTTAGATCGCAAGGCACATAAGAATAAAATATAGAAAATTTGTCAAACAGATTTGGATAATGTGTGTAGAACTTAATCTAGGATGATTCCAGATATCGAGGCATAGAAGATCAGTTTTAGCCACTTAGATACATATACATTACATATATGTATATGTATCTGTAAAAAACACTTCTCAAGTCTTTTACCTGCATAGCACGACATATGCAAAGATTCGTACAAGGCAATATCACTTTTAACTGGGTTCTTCTAACTTGCCGACAACTTGCCTGCAACAATTTTTGTAACAAAACGTCCCAGTGTCTACTACACTCTTGTATACATATACATTTTACTCGTAGATATACTAAAGTTGTTTACAAGGAGGGGAAACTCAATTCCATTATGAAAACTTAGAATTTACTTTGCTTGTAGGGGGCGTGGGAATGGGCACGACTGGAGTTATATCCATTGAACCGATGTCAAGTGTTGATAATAGATGTTCGTAACAGGTTTTGGGTAACTTTTGTTACAAGTACCCAAATAACAAAACACCAACAATAACGCAGTTTTGTTCAAGGTTTAATTATGTCAACTGTATTATAAACCTTCTTTTAATCCTGGCTGACAAGTGTCTATGGACCGTGCGCGTTGGAGGGTCTGCCATCTTGTGGTCTGATCTTAAACATAAATTTTACATCGACACTTCACGTGAAATCAAGTGCTGCTCTCTACAGTTCACGTAAGTTTTCTTATGCATTGTACTTATGTTCTGCCATCTTGTGGGCTACATTAGAAGCTTAAACTTGACATTTAAATTTCGCGCCAATAAACAGAGGGCTCCTGTGCTGCCCCCTACAGTTCATACACGTTCCCTATTAATGTGACTACAGGCCAATTTCAAAGTGCACTTGACATTTGTTTGATTTCTTATTTCTCTCTTAACGTCTTCATAGTACCATAGAGAAAAAATACATAGATCTATCCATACATCAGTACCACTCCATATATCAGTTTTGGTACCAAAAATACTATTATTTTCATAGTCGACATCTAGCATCGAGTAGCGGAATTATCAGTACTTTAAGTAGCAGTAGTATTACTACTGTCAAGTGACAATAGATGTAGCACCGACCGGAAAGTGCTCAACAACATAAGACTTTCCTCTTGTCTTACTATATTATAGTACGAGTAGGTACGTGGAAAAACTTAAATACTAAGATACAAACTTTACTACCGAGAGCAGTGTTACATATTACCGAGACTTCTTACCTACCAGACAGCAATAAGATTTTATGCAGTATTTACGATCACTGAAGAGATACTTGACGTTTAAGGCGATCGTCAAATGGGAATAAAATGCGAGCTTGGGATGTTAATACATCACCCTCTTATATCGTCTGTATACTTCTAAAACATGATAACTACCAGTACGGCTACCACCAGTTTTGACATTGACATAACGCTCACGTTTACGTAACTTACTTTCTATGCATCTCGCTCGTACTCGCATATGCGAGCAATAGTGGAAGCGAGATGTACAGAAAGTAAATTACGTGGACGTGAGCGTTATGTCAATGTTAAAACTGATGGTAGAGGCTCTGAAACATGGTTTCGAGAAAACGCGAGTTGAAAGTTTGATCCCCAAATAAGGGAATTTAGAAACGCGTTTTGACAAATTTACTTTCACACTTAAAATTTTTGGATATTAAAATTGTCTATAAATTGATAAAAGTCATATTTTTAAACCGAAAAATATAAAATATTGGCCGACAAAAACATGGCATGTGTTAGTTATCATGTTTTACCTGTATAAAAAATGAACTGATTTTTGTGTATTTGTTTATAATCATATAAAAAATAAATACATATAATAAAAAAAATTACAGTGATAAAAAAAACTAGTTCAAACGGCATTATAAGCAAATTTTAACAACTAACGTAGAAATAAAAAGTAATAAATTACATGCAACGTGTTATTATTTACAGGTAAACAGTTATAAGTGATTCTAATATTATTATTTTCTATTTTTCCCTCCTTTATTGAAGAGACATATGACAATACACTCCTTATTAACTAAATTACTTAAAAAAATTATGATACTGATTTTGTTAGCGTGTACCGAGCATATTTAAATCTGTTTTAAGTGAATTTAATATTATTTAGTTGTATAATAGATCGCGTATTGAAAGAAATGTCTACAGGTAAATAGTAATGAATAATGTTATAATATTTCACCAGTTGCTATAACTAGGTTCTTAATTATACGTACATTCTGGCAAAACATGTTCACGTTACTTTATATATTTTGCGTGACCAGTTTTATGAGATATGTTATTTTAAATACCTTTATTATTTTTTACGTGTACACTATATTTAATTTCCTGTCTATTAGTACTTTTTTACACTCTATAACTTTGTAAATAATAAACATAAATAAAAAAATGTCACATATATATTTAAAACAATAAAATGTGAACAAAGCTGTATAAACAACTCATTTTTGACCATTTTGTCAGTTATCATGTTTTGGAAGTATACCGACGATATGTTGCATATTTATTTGTATTATAAGTCACTCACACTAGCGTCTTTTGAGCATCGGCGTCTAGTCAGCTCTATAGAAAATGGAGTCGCTGCGCAGTTGTGCCACAGAATAAATAATAGTACTAGGTACAGAAGACTCACTCTCTAACAAAACGCGTCTGTTACGATCAGCACAGATATGGCCGCTAGGCGGCGACAGCGCCACGCGCGGCTTATGGCTTTTCCCAAAATTGGGGCGGAAAGGATGTACTTTTAGCTACCTGTAGCAAAGCGGCGAAATCGCGGAGTGAGCCACGCCTGGTTGTGCCAAGGTTGCGTCGAGCAGTAGCTATAGAGGCTAATGTCGTTAAGTCAGTCTTTATGATAAGCTGGATTTCTTACATTTTTCTTCTTGAGTCGTTCCCTCAGCATAGAGAATGTTCTGATCAAATCCTTTTTCCGAGGACAAGGTTTCTTCATTGGCTCTTGTTCCTCGAAAAGTGCGACACCACCGAGTAACAGCGAGAAATATATTACCGGTTCGGTCGGTTCCTATTCTCGATTATCGTGATCCCGCCAGCTAACACTTTCAATCTTAGCTCATTATTTATTAATGTCGGTTGCTTTCAGAAAAACTTGTTCCATCTTAATTGCTGTCTTGCTTAGTCTCTCCTAGTTTCCGAGATATTTCTGTGATATGCATAGCCCAGTTTTTCGGTAACAAATCGTACCAGGACTAGTATTAATTAAATATCAACTCAAGTGTTATCGATATCAATGGCAAGCAATTTCGTAATCATAATAACAGGTAATTATATGTTTTTATTAATTGAGAGTGTTACTACCTGTATTACTTTGAATCGAATAATTAATTTAGTTCATTTTATTGTAAAAGCAATTACAATATTTAAAAATTTCATAATTGGTTCTGTCTTACATGATAATTTTGTCGACACCGACTTGTACATACTATTTTCACATGTCCTCGCACTTTTTAAACGTCAACCCAAGTTGCACCCGTCAAACCGTGGTATGATGTTATGTGGCTAAATCAACGTAAGAACAGACGATGCATATGGTTTGCAATTTTGGCTAGACAATTGAGAGCAGGGCGCCATATTAAAGCAAGTAAATTTAGCTCTAGCAACCCCCTAAATTTTAATTCCGTCTGCAAGCTTTAGCCAGACTCAATAGAAGTTGACTAAAGATCTGTTGAAAGGTTAAACTGCATCGCAGCAGTCCCGAAACATTGTTGGAGGAATTCAATACCTCTGAATAGCACGTCTTTGGCATCGAATTAATTATTGAAGTCGACTGGCATTGTGCAATACAAAGGCGAGACCACTGAAATAGATTAATCCCTCTGGGTCCGATTCCATACAAAGTCTGAAGACTCGATAAACTTTTAATCTCCTTAAGCTTGGTCTTAGCCAGTGGCTATTTTCAATTGCGAATACTTTAATGGAATAAAACGCGGGTCTAGAAATTTTCTATTTGTTTAGATACATGTGTTGATTGTGTTTTGACTGTTGTAATATTGATCCATTGTGTAAGATAAAATAAAACTATTTATTTAATATATTTAGACTGCGACAAACCAAGCTAATTCTACACACACTTTGCAGTACCAACATACAGGTTAATTCGAACGTACACTGACATCGACAAAGTAAATTTCTTTAAAAAAGTAGTTACATGATTTGTACAATGCCTTCAAACCTTCTAGAGAAAAGCGCAGTCCCATCTTAAATCCCGGCAACGCACCCCGAAACAGAGGGCTTGCGAGTGTCCATGGGTACGGTAATTACCAACCATCAGGCGATTTCGTCTGCTCATTTGCCTCCTATACCTTAAAAATATTAAGTACAGAGAAAGACAATTCCAACGCTTATATTTCAAGAAAACCTTAAATAACACCAAGAAAGGGCCAAGGATCGAGCATAGCCGCAGGCAACGGTCGTAATAGAATAAAAATCCTCTTAATATGCTATAAATCGAGGAATCCATTGATAGGGACGAGACTGAATTGCTAATAAATCCGCAGAAATGGTTATTGGGTGAAAAATGTACGGCGGTTAATTTCGGAAAATGGTATCTGTGTAGGCTAGAATAGATTACCTCACACGAGAGACTGTCACAGCCTTAAACCATTAGGTACACCATCAATGCAGAGTCAAGGAATTTTATTTCTGTGCCAATTCTAACCTTGTCACTGTGTCAATCAATATGAAACCCGCTAGCTACACGCTGAGGGTGCACCAGATGCAGTCGCGCCACTATGCACACTTCATTCGTTTGTCGTGCGCGTGCCTCGACCGCTGCAGGATAAGTAACAGTCAAGTGTAAAAATATGGGTGTAGACTACTTAATACTCAAAAATATGTCCCATAGTTCTTAATTAGCTGACATAAGAGCTATGGGAAATATTTTTAAGATGATTTGCGCACCCATATTTTTACACTTGACTGTACCATCACGAGCGCGGACTTTTGGCCGAAGGGTGTCGTGTTTCGGCGGTTCCGAGGCATCCTGCCGAATCCTATGCCGGATCAGACGACGCAATGGAGTCACGCTATTACGTCGTCAGTCAAATCGAATAGTGTTTAAAATAAGTGTTTACAGTACATAATGGTCCTATTTTCCCGCACTACTGCGTAAAATGGCACTTTTCGTGCGATGTCAAACGTTCAAAGGGCCATATGTACTGTAAAACGTTGTATGATACACGTGCGAATAGGTAATTCGCAAATCGTGTCGATTTAAAACACGACCGAAGGGAGCCAGAGGGAGGGAGAATTTATCGCCACTCGTTTCGAATTTCCTCTTTTCCGCACTTGTATCGTAAATAACTATTATTTTTAATTGTATTGAGTATTTTGTTTCTTTGTAGTTTCACAGTGCCTTAGTAGTAGTATGACTTAAATCATTATTCGTCCTAATGCACGATCTATCAGGAGGTAGTCTGAAATTGCGGATAATTTCAGCAAATGGTATTCATATATGGTATGCTAATTCTGGGATGACGGGTGTGTGATATTGATTTGGTATCACAAGTCAGTTCAATGACCCCGATCATGAGTATAACATACGATTCCTGTCAATCGGTCGGAGTCGGAGCACCTTACTAGACTCAAACGAATTTGTTACTATAGTCTGTATCTTTGGGTATTGAAATAAAAGTAAACAAAATCTACCCTCATATATCTCCTTACGCCAGTTGAGAGTAGATGAAAACATTACATGATCCATGGTATAATAATATACTCCGCCTGGTACTCCATGCCGAGATTCGCGTATGACCTAACTGACACGCGCCTACGTCATCATGCTGTTTACAGGTTCTCAAACTTTGAAATGTGGGAGAATTTTAACCAACGGTGAAAATTATTTTTACGGCATTAATTTTAAGTTATTCATGTAGAAACATAGTAAAATAAAACAAATCTAATGTATTAAATTAAACTTTATTTATCTATACAAGACAAACGTTTAAAAAACTAATTCACAGTTACACATTAATTACCAAGCTTACGACGTGAAAAGTTTGGAAAACACTGCGACTGCTGACACTGAGCGAGAAGGAAATAACAATTAACACGCGTTCGACAAGGATGACGGTCAGGGCATGAAGTTATCTAGATCCGAATTGTCAAATGTGCACAGCGCTATCCTGTGTTGCCAGTAGTATAAACAGAATTACCCGAAAGTCTGAAATTTCTTTCGTGAATCGGAAGATATTGCTAACGAGTAATTAAAAATGACGTGTTATTGTAAAATTTAAGCTAAAATACATATAAATGAAAATTATAAAATTATAAAGAAATATTTTAACTTATTAACCATAGGTATAATGTACCCATGTAACATGTTATGTTGAAATAAAGTGG
Source organism: Cydia splendana (assembly GCF_910591565.1). Classification (NCBI taxonomy): domain Eukaryota; kingdom Metazoa; phylum Arthropoda; class Insecta; order Lepidoptera; family Tortricidae; genus Cydia; species Cydia splendana. The sequence goes on from NC_085963.1 coordinate 4,336,920, forward strand.
CAATGTTATTGTGACGTAGGCCCGTGTCACTCTGGGAATGGAAGACCATGTTTTATTAGACCATGACATGATCAAATAATGTAGGTTAAAGTCAGGTCGTTCATAGACTGACCCAGGCGGTTTTATATTAGGTTGGAAATGTTGGAATAAATGTTATAACTGCCCGAACGTACAAATTGTGTGTTTATTTTTTTTTTAATACCTAAAGAAACTAAGTTGCATTCGATAACAATCAGTCACAAAGCGTGAAAAGGTAACAGAGAGATAGACATATCTACTTTGTCACAATATTAGTAGGGATTTAAAATTTCAGCTCTCGCGCGAATGAAACGTCCACCCAAACAAACCTTACTAGACCCTGTAAAAGTTCCAGATTGAATGGGTTGTTAGAGGAATTCCGACAATTCGCACGCTGTAAAGGGGCCCACTGATTACCAGTCCGCCTGCAGTCTCTGGCCTTATCGGGCGGCCTGCCGTCCTAGACCAATAACGTCCACAAACATAAGCGATTATTGCCGGCCGGCAATGGTCTGCTGCCACCTCTGCGACTACAGACGAGTCGTCAGTTTCCCACCGTACGGCCGTCCGCCGGCAATAGTCTGATATAATTTTGACAGGTCCCTACAAATTGACAGTTCGCCGGACGATATCAGCCTGTCAGTTGATCGCAAAAGGCCACACATTAACAGTTCTACTTCAGATTTTGGACTGACGGCTATTCGAACTACGGCTCGTCGATTCCGGTCAGCGTCGACAGATATCTGCCGGACAGTCCGTGGCCTGCAGGCCAATTTACACACACATTATCAGATAGCCGGCCGGTGGCCTGTTGGCCGTCATCTGCTGTCAGTCGAGAGCCTTCAGTTTCATGTTTTTCAACTAGTTTAATTTTTTCATCAAAATGGACAGTCGACGTCAAAGATAATGTTTACACTTTTGGACCTTATTCCTTTGTAATAAGGCAAAAAATGTAAACATATTTTTGATTACTATAGTGAAACCTGGTTAAAAGGGGATATTACTGCAATGTTCTGCCACCAGAGTGCAGCACTACCGACTCAGTAAATTCATAGACTAACTTATACATACTGTGCCTTAAACTGTTTTTGACAAGTTTTCACAGACAATAAAATATGACATTGATGCATCAAGGCGGTTTGTTAACAAGGGCCTACCGGTAAACGCGAAAATCGAAATTTAGTTATCTGCCTCTTTATCGCTCGAATATGCAAGAGTGATAGAGAGATTAGATAACGAAATTTCGATTTTCTTGTTTCGCGGTAGGCCATGTGATTGACGTGACGTGTGATGTGTCAATGTGGTTTGTTTACTGTATGTGCCACAAAGGTGCCACCTACGCACTAGGTTGTTGTCGAATACAATGGCTCGCTTTTCGTATATACTTGCAAATGATTACATCGAGGATGAATGTGTCACTGAGTTTCATAGGATACTTTCCCAAAACACAAATTACCGTCCCCGCGACGTACTTTTGATGCAGGCTATGCATCTAATCGAGTCCGTTTCCCGCCGAAGAAGAATTAATGATATATTAAATATATAGTAAAAACTAGAAGGGTTATGAAACTATAAGGGTTCCTATAGGGTAGTTGAATACGGAATCCTAAAAACAGGCAAACAACCTCTGTAAAATATAACGATGCGAGCGGAACACTAAATGCCTCGAGCTATCTCGGGCTTGGCCAAATTATTTATTACAAGGTATCAAACAAAAAAATCACTCGGGTAACGGCCAAGTAGACCTAATATTATGTAGAAAAGGTTTAAAAGAGTAGAATGAATATAACAAAAACATAACAGTAAAGTATTTTCATTTTTTTCAATTTGGTATACATAGATAGTACCTAAATAAGAGCCGGTGTAAGTAAAAGTATGTTGAATCCACCGCTTGCAGCTTGTGACTCCATATCCTTTTTTTGTAATAATTGTCACATATTACGAGAATTTCGGGTAGGTAATATCGCCACGCCACGCTCTGTAACTCCGAACAAAGTTTGCTCCAGATATTCTCTTAACTTAAAACGGAATTAATTAATGATGTCATAATTCGGATCCCACTTGTAGCTGAAGAATTTCAAGCGTAGGTCTTATCTCTTGTCTAAGCAGGTACCTCCATACTTGCGCTAGTGTTTCTACCACGTGTCTTTATAGCGGAATCAAAACGCACAATAGCTAGTGGTCGTTTCTCAAAAAGTTGGCACCGCCAGGTTAACGTTAACGTTTTTCAAAAATTTTGCATTTTCGCTTTTTTTTTTATTGGGATCGTTAAAAGGCAACTTTAACTATTAGAAAATGTGGAAGGGAAGCAATTCCTTCAATTAGTTTAGGAGATATAGGCGTTTGAAATTCAGGTTAATGATATCAAGGACAGGTGAACGATATTTTGTCTCCAGGTTATCGATAGTAGAAGCAGGTTATCGAGAAATAAGTACAAATTCCAATGAAAATATTGACAGGTTATCGAGAGGCGTCATTAACCTGTGTCCGTTGCCGTTAACCTGGTTTCTTGTCATCGTTCACCTGTAATGAGTGTCATCCACCTGTCCACCACATCATTTTCAATGCCTTCTAAAAATAATCGAAAAATGTGTCATCTTCTGTAAGAAGGGACCTTATTGTCCACCATGATGATTAAAATTTTGGATCCCACCTCTCCTTCGATTCGATTCCCAATTTAACAACAAGTTTCTGTGAATAAGTAAATTCAATTTTACTGTCTATTCACCCTCGCAGTACCTAGTGGAACTCAGGTTTGGTGCAACATAGGTACATGCAGTTTTGGTCATCCAACTCGTCTTGGTGAGCACTTGGGAGAGCAGAACTCAAGATAGAGCTGATGCTGGACCATCGCAGTACCTAGTGGAACTCAGGTTTGATGCAACATAGACACACGCTGTTTTGGTCATTCGACACGTCTTCATGAGGACTTGGGAGGGCAGTACCCAAGATAGAGCTGATGCTGAACCCTCGCAGTACCTAGTGGAACTCAGGTTTGGTGCAACATAGACACACGCTGTTTTGGTCATTCGACACGTCTTGATGAGGACTTGGGAGGGCAGTACCCAAGATACAGCTGATGCTGAACCCTCGCAGCACCTAGTGGAACTCAGGTTTGGTGCAACATAGACACACGCTGTTTTGGTCATTCGACACGTTTTGATGAGGACTTGGGAGGGCAGTACCCAAGATCGAGCTGATGCTGAACCCTCGCAGCACCTAGTGGAACTCAGGTTTGGTGCAACATAGACACACGCTGTTTCGGTCATCCAACACGTCTTGATGAGCACTTGGAAGAGCAGTACCCAAGATAGAGCTGATGCTGAACCCTCGCAGTACCTAGTGGAACTCAGGTTTGGTGCAACATAGACACACGCTGTTTTGGTCATTCGACACGTCTTGATGAGGACTTGGGAGGGCAGTACCCAAGATACAGCTGATGCTGAACCCTCGCAGCACCTAGTGGAACTCAGGTTTGGTGCAACATAGACACACGCTGTTTTGGTCATTTGACACGTTTTGATGAGGACTTGGGAGGGCAGTACCCAAGATCGAGCTGATGCTGAACCCTCGCAGCACCTAGTGGAACTCAGGTTTGGTGCAACATAGACACACGCTGTTTCGGTCATCCAACACGTCTTGATGAGCACTTGGAAGAGCAGTACCCAAGATAGAGCTGATGCTGAACCCTCGCAGTACCTAGTGGAACTCAGGTTTGGTGCAACATAGACACACGCTGTTTTGGTCATTCGACACGTCTTGATGAGGACTTGGGAGGGCAGTACCCAAGATACAGCTGATGCTGAACCCTCGCAGCACCTAGTGGAACTCAGGTTTGGTGCAACATAGACACACGCTGTTTTGGTCATTCGACACGTTTTGATGAGGACTTGGGAGGGCAGTACCCAAGATAGAGCTGATGCTGAACCCTCGCAGCACCTAGTGGAACTCAGGTTTGGTGCAACATAGACACACACTGTTTTGGTCATCCAACACGTCTTGATGAGCACTTGAGAGAGCAGTACCCCAGATAGAGCTGATGCTGAACCCTCGCAGTACCTAGTGGAACTCAGTTTTGGTGCAACATAGACACACGCTGTTCTGGTCATTCGACACGTCTTGATGAGGACTTGGGAGGGCAGTACCCAAGATACAGCTGATGCTGAACCCTCGCAGCACCTAGTGGAACTCAGGTTTGGTGCAACATAGACACATGCTGTTTTGGTCATCCAACACGTCTTGATGAGCACTTGGAAGAGCAGTACCCAAGATAGAGCTGATGCTGAACCCTCGCAGCACCTAGTGGAACTCAGGTTTGGTGCAACATAGACACACACTGTTTTGGTCATCCAACACGTCTTGATGAGCACTTGAGAGAGCAGTACCCCAGATAGAGCTGATGCTGAACCCTCGCAGTACCTAGTGGAACTCAGTTTTGGTGCAACATAGACACACGCTGTTCTGGTCATTCGACACGTCTTGATGAGGATTTTGCTAAACTTTGAGACGACATTACTAGGCTTATATAACTTATAACATTATTTTTTAATAGAAAAAAACCGATTTCTCAACCGAACCGGGTCAAGGTCTGAGGGGCTACCGCCAAAACCGAAATTCGCAAATTGCGGGGATCTTTCTCTTTTACTCCAATGAAGGCGTAATTAGAGTGACAGAGAAAAATACCCGCAATTTGCAAACTTCGATTTTCGCGGTTATAGCCCTGGGTCCGGGTCCGAGTCCGAGTCCGGGTCCGGGTCCAACACCAGGTCCAGGACCAGGTCTAGGTCTAGGTCCTGATCCAAGTCCAGGTCCGGGTTCAGGTTCAGATAAGAGCCGGGATCCAGGTCCAGGTCCGACTCCGGGTTTGAGTCCAGCTTCGGGTCCGAGTCACAGTCCGGGTCCGAGTCCGGGTCCGAGTCCGGGTCCGAGTCCGGGTCCGAGTCCGGGTCCGAGTCCGGGTCCGAGTCCGGGTCCGAGTCCGGACCCGAGTCTGAGACCGGGTCCCAGCCCCATTCCCAATCCAAGTCCAAATCTAAATCGCCAAACGTGTACTATGCGTCGTTGAAGAGATCTGTTCTGATTATCATCAGCAGTTCCACTTCATCAAATGCGACAGTTTTTAATGAAAATGCTTGATTTTTTGATGAAAATCCAAAAGTCACAATACGCATGCCTTTAAGATTTGAGGAGTTCCCTCGATTCCTCATGGATCCCATCATCGTAACTCGAGATTGACAAAAATGTGGCTCAAAAACTTAATTTGCTTAACAAACATAACGAAGAGGACAAATCGCCAAACGTGAACTATGCGTCGTTGAAGAGTTCCGTTCTGATCTTCATCAGCAGTTCCACTTCATCAAATGCGACAGTTTTTAATGAAAATGCTTGATTTTCTGATGAAAATCCAAAAGTCACAATACGCATGCCTTTAAGATTTGAGGAGTTCCCTCGATTCCTCATGGATCCCATCATCGTAACTCGAGATTGACAAAAATGTGGCTCAAAAACTTAATTTGCTTAACAAACATAACGAAGAGGACAAATCGCCAAACGTGAACTATGCGTCGTTGAAGAGTTCCGTTCTGATCTTCATCAGCAGTTCCACTTCATCAAATGTCACTTTTGTGAATGTATATGCTTGATTTGTAAATAAGAACACAAAAATCACTATATGTATGCCTTTAAGAGTTGAGGAGTTCCCTCGATTCTTCATGGATCCCATCATCAGAACTGGGTTTTGACAAAAACGGGACCAATCTGTATCGGGACCAATGAGCATGTATTCACCTTTTTACAAATCATTTTAATATATGTCTATAACTAAAAACCCTCATAAGGTACCTTTTCCCGTGGGACGTCACAAATCTAGTTTGAGTATATGTAACGTGGATTTTAAATAGTTATCGATCACCTGTCATATGGCAAGTGAATGACGCTTCATTCACCTGCCATTGCATCATTCACCTGCCTTTTTTGGACAGGTTAACGAGACTTAAGACAAAAGTACACAAATTTCAATAATATGCAGCTTTAACAGACAGGATAGTTTTTATTCCTAAATTAACACACAAAAGCGATATAACCGCTATATAATTATATAATTACGAGTATTAGTTGTGGTATCAGTGACATTAACCTGCCGCAAAATCTCAGCCACCTGGCAGTTTTAGCCAGGTGGACGATATGCAGGTGATGGAGAAAATGGCAGTTATATCGCGAATACACAAAATGTATTAGCTTGATGAACTCCATACTTAGGCATATAAAACTAAACTATTGTTTACGTTACATATCGTGATAGTAATGCGATAGGTTACATAATTAGCAAGATATCGACTCCAGGATAAAGAGTACTTACCCATTACAAACTCCAATTTCCGATACTTTGTGGTTTGTGTTTTATTTGCGAAGCAAAATAACCACGTCTTCGTCCTACCAGGTGATAGCTGATGAGTGACGGCTTCGGCTCGTGCAGAGTGAGACGTGAAAGGTGCGATGGGGGTTATACAATCATCGTGAACGTGACGCGCCAGGTGACTGTCAAGAATTGCCTTGGACAAACTTTGAAGCCGAATAACTTAAAATATAAGTATAATATTATTATGCGATAGCAATACTTTAAAAGTTAAGGATATATGTTAATAAAATACGGTAATAACGTTAAATTAAGTTAATCATTTGTGTGGTTTTCATAGCTCGGAACATCAGTACCTCGCGTTGGGACACGGCAGGTTAACGGATAAACGTAGTTACAATATTTTTTTTCTTAATCAATATTTATTAAATCTTTTTCAAAGTATTAGGCCTCTGTGTAAAAAGTCTCTCTAAATATGTGTTAAAATTTTATATATAAAAATTATACATAATGAAAAAAAAGTTCTAACATAAACCTATTTACAGGTGGCGGTGCCAACTTTTTGAGAAACGACCTAGTCTTTTCATTGCTAGCTGCCGTGAACGCCATCGAAGGTATACCTCCCGGCGTTGTCTTGAGAACTATTAAAATTTTAACCAGTGTTGGTATATTGGGACGCTAATTTCCCTATTTGAATCTTTCAATGTTTGCTCCTTTTTTACTCGGTTACTTACTCTTCCAGCAATCAATAATCAAGTCTGTATTTTCAAATATATAAGCCATGCAAATACAATAATAACATGTCACATTTAAAATTAATAGAGAAAAAAATAAGGTTTATGTTATAATTCTCTCTATGACATTTATTTTTGACTGACAGTAAACAACAGTTGCGAGGTAACAACATGATAAATAAAGAAAAGTCTTGACAAACTAGATACTATGCAACCGCATTGTTGTATTCATGCCTTAAAATTAAAATGATGCCTATGAACCAACTATGAACTCTAACTATACTAGAATTAAAGTTGAATTTTACTAACGTACATATCTGTTTTTTTTTTACTGATTCTATTTCAATTTGACAGAAGCCCTACCGTATTTAAGGTTAATAAGGTCTACTGGCCTTAAAATTGTGTATGAAATTACAAGCAAATATCAGCGTCATAAATTAAGTATTGGATCCGTGATGTTCGAAGACAAAAAGTCGTATGCTTATTTTAGGGACTATGAACTCTTAAGTACTAGGAATAAAGTAGAATTTACTAATGCTGTAACGTGTGTCGATCGCCGGCCGGCTACCTCATGTGTGTTTGACTGGACTCGAGGCCACGGACTGTCCGGCGGATATCTGTCGGCGCTGACTGGAATCGTCAGGCGGCCACACACTATCGGTTCGTGTAAGTCGTCAGGCCGAAAACTGACAGAGAACTGTTTAGTGTGTGGCCTTTTGCGGTCAACTGACAGGCTGATATCGTCCGGCGGACTGGTAATCGGTGGGCCCTTTAAGGGACACCTAGTTTTGGCACTGAACACAATTTTGTCAAGCTACGTTTCACGCCAGAATTAAGGTTGGCTATTTTATTATAGTTGTGGAAGTGGAGGAATCACCGTAAAAAAGTAATCAAGTCACAACAAAAGCCAAGCTCCTGACTTTATTTACTAACCCTATGCATCGATTTAAAAACGATGGCTTGCCCGCGTCATTTTATTTTATTTTATTTTATTCGGGATGCTTACTGCCTGGTTAATAGACTTTTATCTACTAGATGCAAATTACAAGCTGCCATATCGTCTCGATAAACTTAAATTCATATCATAAATTAAGTATATGTCAGTCTCTCCGATGAACTACAGGTGTTCATGGGACACTTTTTAATTTTATGTGATAGTCAGCAAATGAGCAAACGAGCCGCCTGATGGGAAGCGGTCATCGTCGCCCATGGACATAAGCAACATCACAGGAGCCACTTAAGCGTTGCCGACCCTTGAGAACCCTAAATATATACCCGCTTCTTGAAGAATCACATGTCGTAGCGCAAAGGAAATACCTCAGGAGACAAGTCATTCCACATTCTGCACGTTTTGACACTATCTATAAAACTTCATATAAAGAACTATTATAATTTTAACTCATACAAAGTACATAAATATGCTATGTTAGACTAAAGATAGGTAGGTAACTATAAAATTACAACAATTTACATTGTCTATGCAAAAATAAAGAGAGTAGCGGTAAAACAAATTGCAGGACTTGATAAATAAATTTTAATAAGTCTGGGCGAATGCAAGCTGCATTTTAAAATTGTTTTAGTTAATACTGCAGACGTCCATGAAAGGAATTTTATTAAGTCCATTCAAGATGTTTTGTTCTTTCTCCGACCCTTGGAAAATATTTCATAAATTGATCCTAAATCAGAAAGCTTGTAGCTATTATTGTACATAAATTCACAATAAGCTTGGAATTGAAATCGGCAGACCTGCCAATGGAAGGAAAAGAACGTGAAATCAATTTAATCATATATTTTTTCCCAGAAGGTAATCAAAATCGCCAGTAGGGCTACGATGGTCGGTTTTTTATCATCTGTCATCATGCCTGTCAGGCTTTCACGTTCTAACAAGTATGTAAATTGAAACGAAAGTGACTCATGACATGAAAAGTGATAAAAATGCGACCATGATACTGTCGCAGTTTTCAAATTATCGATATAAATAAATACTTAAATAGTATAGGACAATTTTACACAGATATACCTATTCGAGCTAGTCCCAATAAGGCCCGCGTTGTGGTTTAACTGTATAGTTATGTAGACATAGAAAACATCCATATCTTAGGAATAAATTATTTGTGATAAACACCAAATTAATGATTATATCAGGATTCGAACCCGGGATCGCCTACTTCATGGGCATTACTACCGACTAAGCTAGGAGGCCGACGAAGGAAAATTTGAAAGTTAAACATCCCCACGAAATGAAATTCAAATGCGCGTCGTCACGTGCACGAGTATTTAGTTCGCGAGTGAGTGACATCCCTAACGGAAGACGAAAGTTGCTGACAGTTTCTGAAATTCGATTATATTTCGCTAGCCTGTAATGCTGTTAGGTATGGTTTCGTCTACTCTCATCATATTCATAGTTCCGTGTCGTATGCTCCAACTAAAGTAAGTCTAGTAGACATAATAATCAATTTCATTTCATGAACGGTTGATGTCCAAAATTTGGCCTAAATTTTCCCCTTATTATTATACCCGTTTGACGGGTTAAATTTTGTTTAATGGTAAAAAGTATGAGGACAAGTGACATTTATAAGTTGATGTCGATAAAATTATGACATACTCGTAAGACCGTTATATGGTAATTAAGAGTTTAGTAAGTATACAAATCAATATAGGTAAAATTGTGACAAATTTCACACTTTAATCTCACATACACCGTACACCGTACACCGTAACGATGTTTGTGGAACCAGGTCGGTGTCTGCGGGCAAGTTTGTTGTGCCGAGGGTTACTAATTACTACGGCGATAGATGCCTTCATAAACGCCTTCCCTACATACTCAACAGCCTGCCCTCTGACATCAGACAGGAAGCCAATAAAGTAAAATTTGGTAAAAAGCTGCGTAGTTACCTCGTAAATCGCGTATAGTAATTGTTGAGCATTATTAGTAATGATAGATGTAAACGATTTTGTTATAAGAGAGTAGAGACTACACGATCCCACAGTCAAACCGTGTAAACTGTTTTGTGGGACACTGTACTTGTATAAGCTGTATATTTTTATGTTAATAAATATATAATAATAATATGTGTGTGTGTGTGTGTGTTAAAGTGTCAAAAGGGCTCTACGTGTTGGCTACGGCTCCGCGCACACCTCCCAAAGGTCCGGAACACCATTGTTCCGTGATGGGAAAGACATAATAATATCATGATGGTCATGAAATCCTCAACTGCACGTTTTACCGCTCTCCACAACTGAGTTCAGAATGGGGCAGCGGACTGCATTCGAGCAGTCGTCTCGACGCGCCCAAGTTTCTAACTTTCAGAACATTCCATGAGCTCCATGTAAATGTATGTTCCTATAGGTTACGCGTGTGCTGGCGAGGCCGGGGGCTTAGATGACAATCATACATCTAACAAAAGCCAAGCGAAAAGTAATAATTTGACTATTTATTTCCATACATTATTTAAGTTTCTATTTACGTTTTTTGGAGCTGTAAAAATTACATACTGCGAATATCGTATATACATATGTATCACTCATCTCGCTCATTTCGTTAATTTCGCTCAGACAGAGATGTCAATCAATCAGATGACATAAGTGCGAACAAGATGGCGAATCACGCGATACAATCCCGCCATGTTTTCCCGACACCCTCCGAATTCTTCCGAACCGCTCCGAACCCTATTCGCAACGTCTCGCTCGCTCACTCGCTCGTCACGCTCGGCCGGCTCATTCGAATCATGAGAGGGAAAGAGCGAGCAAGGAATACTGAGATAGATGAGTTACTGAGCGAAATGAGCGAGTTGAATCTGCACTGAGTTGAAGAGTGCGTGAGTTCAGTCAAATGATTCAGTTCATTTAAATCACTCACTCGTGAACGACACATGCCTGGTTGTACAGCCAGTGTCAACCTTCGCCAAGACGATCGGAATGATACTCCAGTTTCGAAGCAGTTTGCTCGCACAATCGCGCTGTTTGAACGAAGCATAAACACTCGAATTTATGTTAGTTCAGTTTGAGTTCCCTTAAATTGGATCGTACAATTTCTTAGAGTTTGTACCCAATGTGTGTGAAATTTATTGTGTTTTGTTTGGGTGAATATCATTTGTGATATTGAATATTGATTTGCTCTAAATATATAATTATAAAATTTAAAATAAAAAATAAAATTAATTTAAATTTGTTTAAACCCGATTATAAAATTTACCTTTAAAAATAAATTACAATTAAATAAAACCTTAATTACAACTAACACAAACAGTCCCCAGATAGTGTAGTAAATAAAGGTAGTGGACCCCGCAGTAATTCCTCAGCCAGAAAAAACTTTACAGTATGATAAAGTATCAATAAATAAAAAGTATTGTATAAATTTCCAAAGAATAATAATAATAGAATTAAAGTAAATACCTAAAGTCTTAAATCGTTAATATCTTTTTACGGAAAAATGCTCCGTTCAAACTTTCTTCACCGGACATATTCATGTAACGTATTCCAACAATTTATGAAATATCAAAAACTTATCCCAGCAGAAATACCAGTATTAATAAAATAAAATTTTTTGGCGTGTCTTGGACCGGAAAATTGCTCAGTCTAATTTTTTCACTGGAATGCCATTTTATTGCCGTTTTATACCTACAAAATGAAAAACTAAAAATTTTCCACTCTCAGTTTTGAATAGTTCTATAATACATACATTTCGATACGCATTTTTTTTTGGATTTTTTTACCCACTGCGCCAAATTATATTCTAAGATCATATAAGAAGAAAAAAATGACAGAGCAATTTTCCGATGAAAATGAGCGTCAAAAAAAGGAAGTATTATAAAAAAATATTCTCATGTTTGACAAAACTTTTAGATTTTTTTCTAGTATCACATACTGATACAAATAACTTATTTTGTAAAATAATTTTGGACTGAGGAATTACTCGGTTCAATATATAATCAGATTTTTGTTTTTACCTAACTTAGGAGTGTTTTTTTTTTGGATATTTATAATGTTAGTCTCGGCTCATACTATACAATAACCAAGCTAAATATCATCGACTGAGAAATTAATGCATGGGTCTCCATACAACAACTTGCTTCATTTACTACACTAAGATCTGATCCCTGCGGAAGGTTCCCCATAATGCTGGCTACATTATAATTATATAATCGGCCCGATTCGAGGCATAATATGTATTATGCTAAAGTTTATGTTATACTTAGTTATGTGACCATCGGGTAGTTTTTATAGCAACTTATATGTAGATAAAGTTTTCCTGATTAAGGGCAATATTTAAGAACAGTTTTTAAGTTTTGCATTTTATCAAACAACACTATTCGTGTTGTATTGCATTAACGTAATTTAATACAACTTATTTACATGAAATTTAAGTTTTTAATTGTATTTCAATTTAATTAGGGTTTTTTTTTTCTTTAAAGGATATTTATTATTAATGTCTTTCCCATCACGGAACAATGGTGTTCCGGACCTTTGGGAGGCGTGCGCGGAGCCGAAGGCAACACGTAGAGGCCCTTTTGACACTTTAATGAAATGTAAGGGGTACACCGAGCGGGTGCTATTATTAATATACATAAACAGGAATATATAAATTAAAATAACTAACACTAAAAAATATATATTATTTAGTAACACGTTTCTAAAAAAATAAAAAACGGGACTATCTGCCGTATTCGAACTTCAAGATATTCACAAGAGACGACACGTACTAGATCCTTCTAGATACGTTATAGTTTAGATATCAACTCTCTTTTGCAGCGCAATTCGGGCAATCAATGTCACTTTTACGTTAGATAGAGTAAGATATCTATTAGATGTGAATTGGATCTCTAAGTCATATCCTGTGGAAATCGTTCAAGATTATCTCCAGAATCGCGCAAATGTCAAATTTGACAGGTTAGATCTTAAACATATCGTTATCGTATCTTGGTGATGTCTAAAAGATATCTAATAGATGTCTATTTCAGTATCCGAATCGGGCCCTTTTTCTTTATAATACTCCGTCCTTCAAGACATGTAAATAGTAATAATTCATACAGTAGCTTATGAAGGCAAAAATGCTCCATACTACGTCAATCTACAAAGTGGATTCAATATCTTGAGATTATTAAAGTCGGCTTTATCAAGTGTGACAGAAAACGCGGTCAAACGTTTATCTGCCGAACGTCATGGAATCCAGTCTTTGAAGCTACCCTTTTCCCCTTTTAAAATCACTTCAGAAATATAAGAGGGGATATAAGGTAATAAATTGCTGAAGAGATGGACCGTGGAAGCTAGGTCTGTCATAAGAGGATTTGATAGGAAAGTCCTCATGTTTAAGCTTTTGGCAAATGGTGGTTTGAAAATGTAATGAGGTTTTTGATCGGATGAGAGGGGTCAGTAAGATGGTTTGCCAAATTGTTTGTATCTATTGTTACTTTGAAGATATATAGCTTTATTGGAGCTTGCCAAAAGAATAAAGTATTACTCAATATGAAAGTAATGATAATCGTATTGGAAGAGTATTATTTTTGTAGATAGAGTATTATTTTATAGAATACTTGTTTATTTATTCGTCCGCCCCTTATTAAGTTAACATGAAAAGTTCGTTAAGTTCCAAATAACACACCTATTTATTCAACAACAATGTAGTACCTTAGTACCTATACTCCGTTTTTTAATAAGATTAGAATTTTTCTAACCTCAAAAGTAGTAGTAACTAACTTTTTCTTCCGAAATGCGAGGGTTCCCATGATATCTAATATTGCAGTACATCAAAATGTAAAAGACACTAATTCAGTGCATAGTTCCTCCTCCTCGCGTCGTAATCCCTTAGTAATGAGGGTCGTGACCTCCCTTCTGGATCACCTTCTCTCTCTCAATCTCTCTCCATCTGGTTCTGTCCTTGGCGGTGTGGAGAGCCATGTGGACTGTGGAGTCAAGAGCGGTGCGGATCTGGTCGGACCAACGTATTGGACTGCGTCCACGTCCAGGCCTTTTCCCATCCACTTTGCCGGTCACAGTGCATAGTTACTCAGATTAAATTTTGGAGGAAAAAACTTACCACTAGGTACTTTTGAGGTTCCTTATTTGCCAAAATCTAACGGAGATGTTAAACTATAATACCTACTAAATATATACTTACCTACTTCTTTTGTATAAGAGCAGATTAAACTATACCTACATCTCCAGAACTAGAAGTTAATAATCGACAGAACCTACTTATAACTAATACAATACCTATCTATGACGGCAGTCTGTAGGTACGCTTAAAATTAACGATACAATCCTCAAGCCTAACAACACATCGTGAAAACAACGCTTCAGAAGCATTCAGTTAATTCCTAAATTAAACTTTAACTTACAGCATCAAACAAAACAATCTAATAAGCGAAGTTAAGAACAAAGTGGCACGCGTGGATCGGTTTATGGCATGAGATTTAGCGGACGTTCAGAAATAGTATTACAGTGAGACGCCTCATTCTGCTCTCGTATGTTTCTTTTCTCTTAATGAATGTATTAATTATACAGGATATTGACTCTTGTTAGACCCTATACATCTCTAAGGATAACTTGATAAACTATATAATCTTATAGTTCTGACACCTAGAGACATTTACACCTCTAAATATTATAGATTTTTTTTTTGTGTTTTGTATCTGTATTTTTTATGTAATTCGACATTAAGAGACCATATACATCTCTTAGTAATTGTAATACGTTAGATTGAATTGTTAGTTTTATTTTATAAAATTGTTGATGTTATTATTTTTGCTTGTATGTAAATTCAATGATGACGTGTAGAAGTGCCCTTGTGGCCTATTTGCTGAATAAATGTTGATGTTTGATGTTTGATGTTTGAGTAAGTACCTTATGTTGTAATTAGATGGGCATCCTTCCGAAGGTACCAGATTTTGGAATTGCCTGACAAAACTCCTGATTTGCGAATATTTTTCCTGACGCTCATATAGGCGATGGGAGATTAGGAGAGAGAGATGGGTTAGTTGTTTTGGATAAAATAAGTATTCTAATTCACTAAAATTCCTGAAATTTTCGTAATTCCGGCCGCATTCCTGACAAACGTCCAAAATTTTTGATGACGTCTGGTAACTGTACCTAACTAGTTTAGTAGTTTAAAAGTAGATAGGTTAGGTACATAACGCTATCCGCAGGGGACAGACTTTGTGGCCTTTTCATAGGTTTCGTTTCAATTAAATTGATGTGATAAATTGCTTTCTGTCTATTTAACCAGATTTTGTTATAGAATTCAAGATATTGTGTCATCCCTTATAAAAATAAATATTTTACTTTCACAATTATCATCTTAAAGTTAGTGATTGGAACTTCCTTTTAAGCTTTTTACTTATTATTATACCTAATAGTTTCGCTACCGCTTCCGCTACTGCTATTAACTTGCACCGGCGGGTCTCGTAAACCGATTTCTGTCGCTCCCTGACTGTAGTGTGTGGTCTGTAGAACTAAGTTAGCACACATTTGACGTCAGTCCGGGGATCCACGCCTATTGTACACACTACAAACTTACATATTTGGACCTTATTCCTTTGACACAAGGAGGATTTTTGTTGATATTTTTGACTTTAAGTTATCCGTAGTTAATGCAATTAACTGTTTACGTAGCACTCTTAAGGGTATCGGAATCAATGGGAGACATCCTGCGCGTCTGCTCGTATATTTATTTAGGAAAAGTTCATGAATTGAGTACGTTAAAGGCAATTTTTAAAAAAAATATCAGATGTTCTAGTAGAATTCCTGCTGTTTCTATTTATACCTACTTAAAAAAAACGTCCATATTTCAGTAACAAAATTAAATATTCCTTCTCATGACACAAATAAACGCCATTACCAATATTTGAACCCAGGAGTAAGATTCAGATTTTTATTCCTCATGATCTGTTAGGTGTACATTTCTGGTCTCGAGGACAACCAGATTTTCACGTGACAGACAAGAAATTGTAGAAATTAAAAAGTGGCAACATCGTAGTGTCGTCCCGTTTTCTTAGATTAATTTGAAAGGGACGACGCTACGATACTGCCACTTTTTAATTTCAAAATTTTCTTGTCGGTCTTACAAATAGGGCTTTCGGGTAGATAAATAAAAACCTGAATGTGCTTAACAAATTAAACGCATCCGTCATTTCTAGGGTTCCGTACCTCAAAAGGAAAAAACGGAACCCTTATAGGATCACTCGTGCGTCTGTCTGTCCGTCTGTCACAGCCTATTTGCTCCAAAACTACTGGACCAATTAAGTTGAAATTTGGTACACATATGTAAGTCTGTGACCCAAAGACGGACACGTAATGAAAACGAAAAGAATTTTGAACATAGGGGGCACTTTTTGGGGGGAAATGAGAAAATTAAACAAAATTTTGCAAACTATATCGTGTTATATATTAAACGAAAGGGCTTATTTTGACGATCTCAAATATATTTTTTTTATAGTTTTATATTAAATAGTTTAGAAGTTATTTAAGAAAATAGGCAAAAAATGACCCCCCCCCCCCCTTAACTCCGATACTACTGGGTCTAAAATTTTGAAAAAAATACACAAAATAGTTCTTCATCTCTAGATGACAGGAAAACCTATTAGAAATCTACAGTCAAGCGTGAGTCGGACTTAAGGAAAAAAACGCGGTTGGGCTGTTTTAGGGACACAGCCGCAATGTTTTACGTAAAACGTGGTATGGACAGCCATTGCGAATGCCGAAGGCCGACCTACGCTTATGGCCGAAGGCCCGAAGTGCAGAGGCTTTTAAAAACGCGCGGCCGAAAGCCGAGTTGCGGGAGGTTAGTGCTCAAACACAGAACAAAATTAGTACCTACTTCAAGCGTCTGAAACTCATCCTCATTAACTTAAGAGATATTCTCTTGTCCGTGGTGTATGTTCCAGCTTTCCCTATCACTTGCGCCAGCTTTTTGACTTTTTGATACGATACGACCCCTCCTTTTTTTTCACTTGTTCTAAAAAGCTGCGTCTAGGTTTTCCTCTACCCCGCTTGCATCCTATCCGCCCCTCCAGGATTAGTTTTAAAGAAGTGGTCGTGTCGTATTAAGTGTCCAATCATCTGAAACTACAGGCCTAAATTTTGGAAAAAACACGAAATATAGTTCTTTACCGAGACAGGTGCGCCACCACGCTAGGTCGAAGGATGAGCTGTAGGAGGGTAGTCAAACATAGAACAAATAATTGGTTTAAGTAGCTAAATGAGAAGACCGAACTGTCGTGTCAGACGTATCTGTTATCTTGAAATAACAGATATACGCTTAACCAACGCAAAAATAATATAGGCACTATGCCTAACATAATACTTGAACAAAATTTTGGTTAAAATTCAACAAATTTACTAAAGTTATTGAGTAACTAACTATCCTCTGACAGCTCAGTTAAAAAACATGGAAATGCCTGGCGTGCCCCTAGCCAGCCGTGTGTTGTAAGTAAGTTGAATGTAAGAACTTGGCTTTGCTCGCTCGTTCGAAAATGAGTGCAGTACGGAACCCTTGGGACGCGAGTTCGACTCGCACTTGACCGGTTTTTTTATTAAGGTGTGGCAACACTTAACACTGCCAGATTTAACAGATACCAACGGTGTCCACATGTAAAAACGTCCATAGGTGCAAAACATTCCGTATCAAAATGTCTTGTGCAACATTTACATTTCAGGCCAAGTCCAGTTGACACACACCTTGGACGTGCCAGGTTACACTTTGCGGATCGTAAACAAGAGAATATATCGCTGCCATATCTCAGAATACGTGCTTTATCCAAGGTGTCATTTGACACAGAGTAGAAATGACAGAGAATACGGTGAATCAATTCACCTTTACATTTTCAATACACATGTAGTTGGATTGGACTAATGGAACAACAGATGTTCAAGTTGCAAAAACATTACAAAAAATAAAATAAAAAAATCTAAAAAAATAATATCCGTAAATGGAACAGTTAATTAATGGAACAATTGCAATGTTGCCTGGTTAGGTATTGTTAGGAAACAAATCAAAATATTTTATGGAAACATTTTCAAGTACATACCTAGAAATACTACCTACTTCATAAATTATAAACTAAAATACCTAGATGTCATATACAAAAGAAAAAGTTACCAATGCCTTCAGTGCCCACAGGGAGCCTAGCCAAGATGACAATCGTACATCGACATACGCCAAAAAAAGAAAAAAGAATGTAGAGGGATGACAGATGATATGAAGTCACGTGATTCTTTTCATACATTTAACTTTCGATTAGCGTTATCTATCAACGATTGTCGACTTGGCTAGGCCCCCAGCGTTCTCTGCACTCGCGGCAGATGCCTCAACCACTCGGTGACTCGAGTCACATCGGGCCTCTGTCTGAGCAATTTACCGGATATGACAAGCATTAAAAATCGAATATGAAAACCCTACAAAGTACAGACATTCAATAACTAGATACTGTTTCATGTAGCCTAGCTGTATAACGCCCTGTATTTATATGTGCGCTATCTCGAGCCACGGATTCAATTCGAGTGCTATTCGCACGGGGGTCACGTTCCGCGCAGATGTCGCGCCGATCGTATTTTGTTTGTTTTACGCGTCTACAAAGCACGCTGTTAGCTGATTGGACCGAATATTGGAAGTGGACTAGCTGGTTAGTGTTAGTAAGTTGTGATTATTTTTGTTAGAAGTTAGACCAAGAAAAGTCTGCAGCGATTTTGATAACCCACGCAGTGCAAGTGTTATTTATATGATGCCTTCATCATTAGGTAGGTTAAGTTACATATTTAATGTTAGAAAATATGTAATTATAGATTTGCTCCACACCAAATTTACCCAAAATTTATAACTAAATTGGTGGATTGGCGAATATTTACACAAAATCGTTGAATAATAAATGTATGACACCGCGGTTAATTTACATCTCACTGTATCACATTAGCATAATTTAATTGACCAATTTCATAATCAAATCCAATACTGAAACAAACAACATTTATATAGTAGTATTCTATATATTATATTAAGGGGTTATTGGGAACTGCTTTTACCAATAGAGCAAAATGTGTGAAACTGCAAATATTTTCTTTTCCGGAGTTAGCCCCATAGTAAAAGCCGTTAAGTATGACCTATATCCTCACCTCGCAGAGTAGGCATAACTTACAAGAATGAAAAACACCCTATATTTCACCTTGTTACAATGCAGTAAAGTACAAAATAGTAAACATTGTTAGATGTATGTACAAGATTTACCAGCACTAAAGGCTGGAGTATTGAGCTGCGTATAAACCACGTCAATCTGGAATGCTGCCACGACATACCTCGGAACCAATATAACATTTGTCGGGCTCCTTTTGGCTCCTGCTGGCTTACCTTATGAGAACAGTGGTATTCTTTCATTTCGTGCGTTTCGAAGAATGTGACATTTCACATGATTCAATCTCGTCGAAATATGTTTATCTCAGAAACTCTCTTCCATGATTTTCCAACGATATTTTCAAAAAAGGTTACAAGATCTTCTTTGTCGTTATTTATACTCTTTGCAGAGTGTCATGATCAACTGCTGACATCAGGCACAGAAAGATGTTGCTTGCCGTACGATTTCTCGCCATTTTCCGCGGTTGAAGGTCATTCTGGCAAATGTAGTCAGGGATCCTTCATCTCAGTGGGTTCAGCGGTTAAGCGTGAAGAGGTATAAAGGCATAAAAATATGTCTGTCAGAGTTATTTTCGCATTTATATTAGTAGGGATTGCCAAACTGTCCGGTCAACTTCGACTTCTACGAGAGTAGTACAGTCATTTTAAGGTGGAGTTTATTTGTTGCAATATTTATTGTTATACTAACATGCTAAGTTAACAACTCTTAAATCGAACCTAAATCCGTCAGCCGTTTAGGTTACCTATACAAAATGTATTAAC
Organism: Cydia splendana; assembly: GCF_910591565.1. NCBI lineage: Eukaryota > Metazoa > Arthropoda > Insecta > Lepidoptera > Tortricidae > Cydia > Cydia splendana. Next base: position 4,356,910 of record NC_085963.1, read on the forward strand.
ATAAACAAACATACATGCTACTCGTAAACTTGAATAAACGCTGCCCTTGATCTTTTCTCCTTCATTACTTGGGTTAATATTAGATGGCAATAGAAAATAATTCATGCTTAGTAATAATTGCAAACAGATGGAAGTTTTCCATTGGCTGACAGCTGTCGGCGCCATTTTTAACATCAACAGATTAGAAACTGACATCCAAGCTGTCAAACTTCCGTTCATTCAGATTTCAACGGAGACTTTACCAGCCACGTGTTTTAAGATAATTTTTATTTCAGTCTGCGTTTTAAAACAGACTTTATTACATATTATAAGACCGGTTTATTAAACCGGTTTTTAGGGTTCCGTACCTCAAAATGAAAAAACGGAACCCTTATAGGATCATTCGTTCGTCTGTCTGTCTGTCCGACTATTCCCTCCCTTTATCTCCGAAACTACTGGGTCTAATATTTTGAAAAAAACACACAACTTAGTTTTTTACCTATAGATGACAGGAAAACCTATTAGAAATGTGCAGTCAAGCGTGAGTCGGTCTTAATTACTTAGTTTTTAATCCGACCCCTACGGGTTTTTTAAAGACATGTAATTTCATTCACGTTCCACATAAAAAAATACATTGTTAAAAATTGGGTAATGTACGGAACCCTTGGAACGCGAGTCCGACTCGCACTTGACCGGTTTTTATCCATAACGCCAGCAATATAATTTGATTGATGAATATTCCTCACTAATCATGACTAAGCATAGAATGTATTCTGAGTACCAAGTCTGAATCTATATTATCTAAATCATTACAAATGATAAAAAAAAGCGCCCAAGTGCGAGTCGGACTCGCCCATGAAGGGTTCCGTAGCAGCAAGTAACATAATAAAATTGCGATTTACGATTTATGAGGTATTAAAAAAATCTACTTACTAGATTTTCGAACCAATTTTCGGTGGGTTTGTTGAATTTAAAAGTTCAATTATTATTTGTTTCGTAAACTACTATTTTCAACTCCCCTAGCACCAATAGTCGACTGTTCTAACGTGATAGAACCAAGGGGAACACACCAATGTAGTTTACTGCCAATAAAACGACCTTTTCACTTTTTACTGCAATTCTCACGTGTGATTACATTGTAAGACGCCGTTTGTGCACTTTACGAGTTGTGCCAATCTGTCTCGTGACCACTACTTTTAACGGCTTGGCTTTGAGGAAACCTTTATGGTTGTTGATAAAATGCTTTTAACGCTCGCTTTTCTTATGTTGAAAGTGAAACGCATAACAAAATCTACATAACTTACAATCGTATGTAGCTACTATATAGGGTACCCAAGAAAATCTAAGTCTAAACACAAAAATGTCTAACATTGTAACATTACCTACGCTTGTAATTGGGAAGGAAGAGACACAGGGAAACCTACTTTGAGAGCCAGGAACCAATGTTATGTAACAACTCAAAGTTGCAACAAAAAGAATAGATAGTATAGAGGGGTCCTGTCATTGTAAATTTTGTAGTCACTGTAAATTTACTGCCATCTATCGACACACGACTAAAACTCAAAATGAAAACGTATAAAGTTATCAAAAAATGTGTATATATGGAGATATGGATAAATGATTTTATTATTTTTATATCATTTTGATCCATGTTCATTCACTGATATCTATGTGTTAAAATTGTTAAATATGAAACGGTGTCGTCACGCCATCTAGCCGAGGATAGGCTAAAGGTGTGTGCGGCATCTATTCGAGAATGACTTTTACTTGAATTCCGAGGCACGTTTTTGCCTTAGACTTTATTCGTCTTATACGAAGTTACATATGTCTTTGGTTGCAATAAAGTTTTTTTTTTTTTTTTTTTTTAATAATTGTGTATTTCTTGTTTGTCACCTATAAATACTTCCATGACTTCCTTTCATGTAAACGTATAATACACTCTGTAAGTGTACTCCGGCACTTAGTGAAATATATGTATCCTTTTATTAAAATGTAGACTCAACAAACCACTCTGTGGTTTGGCACAAGAATATATGTAATTAGTTGCAAGCAAGATTTGTGAATAAACGTTTTTAGGGTTCCGTACCCAAAAGGTAAAACGGGACCCTATTACTAAGACTTCGCTGTCCATCCGTCCGTCCGTCTGTCTGTCACCAGGCTGTATCTCACGAACCGTGATAGTGTTAGTAGATTGAAATTTTCACAGATGATGTATTTCTGTTGCCGCTATAACAAAAAATACTAAAAACAGAATAAAATAAAGATTTAAATGGGGCTCCCATCCAACAAACGTGATTTTTGACCAAAGTTAAGCAACGTCGGGCGTGGTCAGTACTTGGATGGGTGACCGTTTTTTTTTGCATTTTTTCCGTTTTTTTTTTTCATTATGGTACGGAACCCTTCGTGCGCGAGTCCGACTCGCACTTGCCCGGTTTTTTTTACTTAAAGCGATGACGATAGAATAAAGTAACTTTCCAAACTTTAGAGATAAAACACGCCGTCACGAAACCTTCCTGGAACAACTTTTCTAAATGTTTACCTAGCTTACGATCGGATAAAGATATTAGACCATTTCTTCCTCCAAAAACAATGAACTTCGACGCAAATAAAGAAACAAAAACTTTACCGGCCACCATTTAGATAGCATAGACAATTTGAACACGCTTCAATCTTCCTTAGATAGAAAGACTCGGCGATTTCTCTACGTACCGTAATAAAGAGGTCAGACTCGAAGGTAAACCCTTAATATATCGTATATCTCATACATCGCAGTTGTAGCCCAAGCTTTGTGAGCCCGTGAAAAATGTTCGCATTAGGCACGTGTTTCAATTTTTTTTTTCCACGCAATTTACGTCATTGCTGGGCATAACCTTTTTCTTTGTAATGGCAATACTGATAAGGATGCCATGGGTGCTATTTTGAATTTGGAACTCGAGCCTGATTCTGATGTAAAATTTGTTACGGTTTTGATCTCATTTGGGTACGACCTTGAAAGTCGCTCACGATGATTAATGCATACAAAATTAAGTAAAAATCCTGCGTGAGATGCGCGCCAATTTTTATTAATTTAAATTTATTCATTTTAATTATTATACAAAATTTTACAAACATGCCTCTAATGGAAACCTAGGGTCCGACGCGCGTAATAGTATTATTAAATTTATGTGGTTGTGTTGTAACTATGTCATATCAAAACCAGTTCAAAACAATAATTAATTGTTAAATTATCAGGAAACGTAAGTATTTGTTTTTAAAATATACACCGTTGTACGGCGCTCAAGAAAAGGGTTTGTACCTACTTATAGTACGATACGAAGTCGCGGGCAGAGCCTTTATTTTATAATAAAATAACAAACGAGAAAGTGTATTTATCATTCCGCCGTGTTAAATAGACCAAAGTATTATTTTGCATAAAGATAACCAAGGAGACAAAGAATAACAAAGAGTTGTTTTTTATTCTCGCTTAAAATGAAACGCGAGGTTTTTACAAAGTTACTTTGACCACAGGAAAAACTGCGAGAAAAGCTTTAAATTAGGAGAGTATATTATTTTCGATAATTTTCATTTAAAGATGGACAGGACTGTCAGACCAAGACCTTAACACAGATTTTTGTTAATGGCATTCATGCAATACTAGCCCTTAGCTATACTTATCCATTTTTTTTCTATTCAGCCCTAACATAAATTTAAAAAAAAGTTAATTAAGCAGTTTTATTTAATTCTGTAGTTAGGTATTGGGAAATAAATACAATTATCCTTTTTTATCTAGCACATAGCTTCCTTTGATGCAAACTAAACTTCAGCCAAAACTTAACAGTGAATTCTAAAATGTTAAACCAAACAATAGACTGAAGCCACAAACGCTCTATTCTCTGTGGTCACGATGTTGCCAACCCAAATAAACGAGATCTCAGCCCTGACATGACTGCACCTCCGCGTCTGTGATTTTATGGACATGTTCCAAAACATTGAGTTATCTTCTTTCACAGGTTTTCGACGGAAATTTGCAGCCCTGGACGTTGAAAAAAATTTGTCTATTTAGCAAGTATGTACGTTAACTTCATTATGTTTGCTTACAGGTATTTTTGATTGCAGTATGTTAAATAGACTCGCGGGAGATTTATCATTTTCTTGGCCTTATCCCATTCACTTGGGGTCGGCGCAGCATGTCTTTTGCTTGTATGCCTCTCTGTCGCCCATGGTCTCATCATTCATTCAGACTCGCGGGAGATTTATCATTTTCTTGGCCTTATCCCATTCACTTGGGGTCGGCGCAGCATGTATTTTGCTTGTATGCCTCTCTGTCGCCCATGGTCTCATCATTCATTCAGACTCGCGGGAGATTTTGGTAAGTATATTATACTAATTAAATGAACACTAACCTATATGTAATTTTCTAAAACAGAGTAAATTTGACCTATGTTATTAGAATCGTCTGTATTTTTGTATTTTTATTAGTTTGTGTTTGACACGCTCGCGCCGTCCCACCTACAGGCGACCTCCGTCAGGGCGGGAGCTGCGGCTACAACCGCAGAACAGAACAAGCGGCGCAAATATGCTGTCCTCGGTGAGGGATACATATTTGCGCCATTTGGCGTAGAGACTCTGGGACCGTGGGCGCCTAGCGCAAAAGCCTTATTTAAGGAAATGTCCCAGCGTCTCATCGACACCACAGGTGACCAGAGGGCTGGCAGCTACCTCGGCCAGAGAATAAGCCTGGCCATCCAAAAAGGAAACGCTGCCAGCCTCCTGGGCATCATAACAAACGAAGGTGACCTGGGGAGCATTTTTTACCTATAAGTTAAATTAAGATCTGTTAAATTTTAGTTTTAACTTTAATGTTGTTTTTATTATCATTTTGTTCAAAGCTTGATATGTTATTGATTATTAAAAATAAAAAGTACCCTGTTTGTGTTTATATTTCTAACTTGCATCCTGAGATGTTTTAAAATGTTACGTATATGTTACGCCTTTTATTATTTTTCTCAATAAAGTTCCTTGTTGAATTTCACGATCTACTTCTCATACTAATATTTTTTATTATTCTATAATAGCAAATAAAACAAAACACCTACCTAATATTATCACAATTTCACAAGATCCATTTCACAGTTTTTTACTTTAGCGTGAAACGGAATACGACATGAGATTTCTTAACGAAGCAAGGCAAGCCCTATTATATTTTCATTTAATGCCGCTTTCGCGTGCCACGTTCATTAAGGCCTCGCAGAAATAAAAGAAAACTAAAAGCAACGGAATACTTTTACCGCAGAAAAGTCTTTAGAAACCTTCTCAGCATACATCGCATTAAGTGGTTATACATTTTCCGCTGTGGCAACACTCGGCTAACCCTTTTAAAAAAATATGTAATCATCTGTTTCAAAGTTTTAATTTAGTCCAACGGTAATTTGTACTCGGGAGTTTGAGCGCACCCACATAAATCAAAATGTCAAAGGAGTGCGTAAAAATCAGTTAGGCAGGGAGTCTGTCAGAGAGAGAACCAATTAGGGAAAATATTGCGGTCCCGCGTAATCTGGGACCTCCCTGCGCCCAGATTGATTCACTACGGTACGTATAAATATTTTAGAACGCGCGGCCTCTGGCAGAACGCAGCGGTTCCTTTGCCGAGCACGTCGCGTGGCTCTAAATAAAAAATATGCGGACGTTGTCTTTGGTTTCACATTTTGTTGGTTTTGGCGGGAAAACATCTGTCACAGACACGTACCGAATTGTTTTGGGAAAACAATGTATTTTCTGTTGTTTCGAGAAAGTGTTTTTATTTTCGTGCGCATTGTGAGGGTGCCCGTGCTGTAATGTAATTCAAATCTATGCATTTCTCCTTTTTTCTCGTTCCTTTAGCGCTGGAATACGGCTGTTGAATATTTTGTGCCAGCTGCTACGGTAGTTTTCAGTATCCCTTGGTAACATATTATTTTTATTTGGTATACATTTCAAAGATGAATAAAAAATATTTGTTGTGAATAATGATACCCAGAATTCAACAATGCTACTTTCAAAAACCGTAGGGACACATTCTTCCTTTCATTCCTAATACCTAGGCCGAGGATATGAAAAAAGCCCTTTTCCCGCCTATTAAGTGTAACGGACCCTTTTAATGGCCACTCAGGGCAAGACCGGGCTGATCTACACTCGAGAGCCTCCGATTCCGAACGATTTATAAAAGTGGGATAAATTTTTGGCTTATTACTTTGAAGAGTTGACTTATCTCGAGTTGACCTTGAGATGGACAATTTAGTGTAGTAAATGAAGCAAGTTGTTGTATGGAGACCCATGCATTAATTTCTCAGTCGATGAAATATTGCATGGTTATTGTATAGTATGAGCCGAAACTAACATATAAATATCCAAAAAAAAACAATCTGTTTATATATTGAACTGAGTAATTCCTCCGTCCAAAATTATGTTACCAAATAAGTTATTTGTATCAGTATGTAATACTAGAAAAAATCTAAAACTTTTGTCAAACATGAGAATATTTTTTTATGATAATTCCTTTTTTGTCGCTCATTTTCATCGGAAAATTGCTGTGTAATTTTTTCTTCTTATATGATCTTGATTCTAATATAATTTGGCGTAGTGGGTAAAAAAATCAAAAAATAAATGCATACCCAAATTTATGTATTTCAGAACTATTAAAAACTGAGAGTGGAAAATTTCTCAGCCTAATTTATTTTTAAATATGTACTAAGTAGTCACGTATACACTTAAATCCAAAATATCCAAAAGAAATATCATACCTTGTACATCCCGCACCCTACACACTGCTCCCGATATGTTTAGTTTTTAATACGCTCGTTATTTTTTGGATGTTTTTATAGTTGAATAGAAAGACAACTGTGAACTTAATTCAGTAAATAAAATGGATAGAGAAATTTTCCACAGTGAGTAAAAAGGCAATTTCTGAAATTTTTTTTAGATTTTCATTTTGTAGGTATAAAACTGCAATAAAATGGCATTCCAGTGAAAAAATTAGACGGAGCAATTTTCCGGTCCAAGACACGCCAAAAATTATATTTTATTAATATTGGTATTTCTACTGGGATATTTTTTTTGATATATCATATATTGTTGCAATACGTTACATGAATATATTGTCCGGTGAAGAAAGTTTGAACGGAGCATTTTTCCGTAAAAAGATATTAACGATTTAAGACTTTAGGTATTTACTTTAATTCTATTATTATTATTCTTTAGAAATTTATACAATACTTCGTATTTATTGATACTTTATCAATTTTATCATACTGTAAAGTTTTTGCTGGCTGAGGAATTACTGCGGGGTCCACTACCTTTATTTACTACACTAATTAGGTATAGGTAGGGTTTGCAATCCGGATCCGAAATGTATGAAATTATCCGGATCTGGATCCGGATCCGCGGATATTCCCATACATTTCGGATCCGTCGTGCAAACCCTAAAGTCAACTATACCTAAGTATACTTAGAAAATAAAACATTTCTGTGCCACGTTTAAATACTCCCCGATCGTCCGTGCAGCCTTAATAACGATTACGTGTGATCCCGCCGCGGGTCAGGGAGGTGCATTTAAAGTCGTTTGACCCGCTTGCAGCCTGTCGGCATTGCAGACACGTTTCTTGAGGAATCGTTAAGGGAACTTTAGTGCTGTCTGTGTGGAACAAGATACAAGGTTACTACGTATGTAATAAATACTGCGATCGAGTTTACGCAGTGGCTAACGTAAACGTCAAATTTCAACTCATGGTACGGCCTCAGTTACACAGCGTATAAAACCCATAGTCAGTTGAATACAACTGTGTTACTTAGGTACTTACTCCTCTGGCACTGCGACCCAAAGTGTGTCTTGGCATCCAACACGACTGCTCGCCACTGATTCCGGTCCTGTGTCGTTTCTCGCCACCTGGAGCTCGCGCAGTTCATCGTCCATCGATACCTAGGTCAACCGACCGGGCGGCATTCTGTCGGTTTTTCCTCAATCGCTCTTTTCACCGCCCGATCGCCTCCCATTCGCTCAAGATGGCTGAGCCACCGAAGCCAAGAAGACAACACAAGATGCAAGTGTGTTAAGTGTCAAAAAGGAATAAATAAATAGGTAAATATACTTAATATTATTCCGCTGCCGCTCATATCTTGTGTCATCATAACCCAAGCATGCTTAGCGCTCTAAGCCAGAACTTTACAGTTCACGAGCATTCTGGTTTCACTCCCCGGAAACTCGCTAAGATTGAGTGCCGATTAAATAGGTACTTAATTTCAAATAAAACCTTAATCTCAAGTTTATTATTCCCGGTAGAAGAAGAAAAGTGAGCATTTGATGTAAAATAGCTTTTCGATTAAGTATAAGGATGATGATTAGAGAGTGTTCGTGAAGAAGTTTCGGAATGTTTTTCATTACCTACAGATATATTTGTGTTTTTCGCTGTGTGCATGATTGTGGTGCCGCCCTGGCGGGTATGATGTGAAGCTTTATAATTGTTTCACATAGTATTATTTAGGACAAAACATAAATATAGTCAGAGTGGAACTCGTTGCGTTAACTATAGAGTCTAAATAGGCACAGGGTTATTAGGCTATTATCTGACCCCACACACATTCACACATAAAAGTAATTTTACTTGGGATACTCTGAAAGCAGCACTATCGAGTAGCTGTTCTGCTTTCTACAGCGTTCTAGAACATTTTTTTTCATTATGTTTATTTTGTGCACCAAATCGGGAGTCGTGGAAATTAAGGGGAGAGGCCTTTGCCCAGCAGTGGGACACTCAAATAGGCTAGTAAAAAAAAAAATGTTTATTTTATGGATACTAAATTAGTATGGAAGCATATGTTTATAGTATTTTTCACATAGCTCGGGGACAGTGACAGCTGTCATCTCAACACAATTTTGCGCTTTGAGGTTTATAATAGGTAGGTACTTATAAATTGTATGTGGAAAATATTGTAGTGCTGGCAAATCGTGGAGTACTTATACGACAACCTGCGGAGTTGAGTAGTTGAGGTGATCTATATGTTTGCGCCGGATTCCCTACGTATTTATCAAAACATTCCCAAAATAGCTGAATCAAGAGTATGCCGGGGTAAAAAGGCGGTGATGCAAACGGTCCCGCGACGCTCCGAACTGGGTAAATCAATGATTTGTGGGCCCTTTCTCGTTTTGACAGGTGAAAAGGGAGGCAGAATCGATTTACATCCGATTGCGCCTCGCTATATCAACAGGAGGTAACGAGTAAAATTAACATTGGGGAAGAAAAATATTGGGTTGGATAACTTGATGAGGGTGTTTTTAATGATAATTAGCTTGTTTGAATACCGCTCGCTAGAAAAACATAGTTTGGATAATTAATTCAAAGCGTGAATCTAATGAGAATAATTTTAAACGTATAACTATCCTTCCTTCCTTATTATTCCTTTTACTAAATTTACTAATTTGAACACAATGATCAAAAGGGTAAAATATGACAATATCAGAGAGAAAGAAAAAATTTAATTATAATTGAAATGCAGGGTGGCCCAAAAACAACTTGACGACATTAACGTATATATCTATGGACTGGCCTTACGGGCACTAAAAATGGTACTGGTTTAGCGGTGTGACTCACGAATTCCAGCTAATCATGCAGTCTAACGCAACTAGTTGCGACCAATAACGCGCGTGATGCGAACTCATCAACCAATCGCGCGCGTGATGCGAACTCATCAACCAATCGCGCGCGTGATGCGAACTCATCAACCAATCGCGTTGTACCGGTGTCACACCGCTGTACTGGCCCCTGTCATGCCTCATTATTATTGTCCGTAAAGCCAGTCCCTAGATATCTATGTCAATGCTTGACGACAATTTTAGCTATGGCATGTTCTTGATAATTTTAAACGTTTGCGTTTGTGTATCAAAGCAAAAGGAAAAAAAATGTTTTAGTTAATAAAATTAATGACAATAACATTTTGAAAAAATTAAGGGGCATATAAGCAAGAATAGTATAGTTGGCCAAGCGCCTAATAGACGCAACGGGTGACCGGAACGCTGGAGGTTACCTCGGCCAACGCATTGGCGTTGCCGTTCAGCGCGGTAACGCCACCAGCCTTCAGTACGGTTACCATCAGTTTGTCACTGACATAAACGCCATCGAGAACGTAATTTACTTTCTATACATCTCGCTCGCACTCGCATATTAGTGCAAACGGGATGTATAGAAAGTAAATTACGTTCTCGACGGCGTTTACGTCAGTGACAAACTGATGGTAACCGTACTGGGCACCCTACCGGACGGCACAGTCTTGGGCCCAATTTTCTGTTTGTAGGCTTTTACTTTTTAGGTAGTTTTAGTTTAGTCGTTTAGTTCTTAGTTTAATTTATTTTTGTTAGTCATAAGTTGTTTGGTGTGTTGCTTTAAATTATTTCTTATAGTATTCCTTGAAATTATTTGTTAATATACATTTTGGGTCAACTTGTAAAAAATAAAAAAGATACACCGCCTCCAGCTTGCGACTTTCTGGAACATTTAAGGCTAGTTGCTCTAGCCAAGCTATTTCTATTTAATATACCATGTAAATCTTTTCTTTAAATAAGTTGCTACTTTACCAATACATGCCAATACCAATCGTTTATTCTCTTATGTGACAGTTATATATACCGTACATTCTACGATGAACTACCGTTACCTAGTTTGCGTTTGTAACAGCGCCATCCTTTATGAAATTTGGATATCAAACTTAACACATTTTGAGTCTTTTGACGACTTTTTGCCTTAGGAAAAAATCGTCCCACCTACCTATACCGCTGTTACCATATCGCGTCAAAGCTAACCAATGTTTGTCGTATAACATTAAAACCACTCTCCCGATACTAAAGGGATGAAATAAACACACGTCCTCCAAAAAACGTTCTATGACGTTATCTTCATCAGATAGCACGACAAAAGCAACGAAAATATGCATGCATCATAACCTGTATTTGTCATAACACAAGGTCGATAATTGGTTAACTGGAACGTCAACTTTTCATGGATCTGCTTCCTTCCTTTGATTATCGACGCGTAGCGAAACGCGCTCCCGTATTGTCGTTCTGAAAATATAACCCTGCTTTTTCCACTGCTATCATGCGAATAAAGTTATATTTTTTCCATTGAAACTATTCTTAGAAATACTCTGAATATCAGTAACACAGAAATAGCTTTAGATAGCTTCTATTTCCTATTCCCGGCACTTGCGTGCATTTTAAATAATAAAAATATATGTTTATGAAATAAAAACATTGCATTTGAACAAGAAGTATTCATACAGGCGGAATTCCACCAGTGTGCGGCACTAGTATTTTTGTACTGAATATGTTTGTACCGCACAGTGCCATACACTGGTGAAATACCGCCTTTAATTTTTATTTTCTGGATTTATTTTTAAATGTTTTGCATGCCGGGACCAAAAATAAGGGACACGCACAATATTTTTGACATTCGGAGCAATTATTTCAGAAAACTTTGATTCCTAGGTCACTATATAGAACCATGTCATAATGAATTAGTTTGTTTAGGTACCTACGTATCCTTCGACAGATTGAGTGATGTACATGCAGTCACCATCAGATTTATCAGAGCGGGCGAGGTGTTCAAAAAATATCTGAACTCGTACTCTAGCTAGTGCCTTGACAATAGAGGCGTGTTCAGATATTTGTGAACACCTTGGCCGCTCCGATATATCTGATGGCGACTGTATGTCACGTTTATGTATCTAGTAGTTAAACCGACCAGGTTCTGTAGTGGCCTAGGAATCAAATTAGTTGGCTGTACGTAGAGCACTGGGGTTTCCTTAAACATACACGACCTGTTTTGTTATGTTAGATCAGCCATTCTCAAAGTGTGCTCAGCGGACCTCTAGGGCTCCGCAAAGTCTCTGTGGGGGTCCGCGAGAAAAAGCAAAAAAAATCAAAATCCAGCTCTTCTATATATCTGGTCCACAACTAGTGACGAACGATTTTTTTTTTACTTGGGGCTCCGTCAAGTATTTCGCTTTCCAAAAAGGTTTCGTTTCCAAACAAGTTTGAGAACCGCTGTGTTAGAGTATCAAACAGAGGCTCTGTTTGCATATCGAATAGTATCGAATACATTTAGCATAAACTGTGAAACCGAGCGGCAACTACCAACAACACACGGCTGAACTTTCCCGTTCTCAAGTGAACAGACTAATCAAGTACGAGAATAGTTCAGCAGAATGAGTGAACTATTTGCTTTGTTTGAACGTTTCATGTTTAAAGGGGCCCACTGATTAACAGTCCGCCGGACGGCATCGGTCAGTTAGAACAACATTTTAACAGTTCCGAACAACTGACAGGCCGATACCGTCCGGCGGACTGTTAATCAGTGGGCCCCTTAAGAACCCATCAACGTGCACACTGCTAAATAATGTTATTATTTAAATTTAACGAAAGATATTTGAACCCCAAACAAAAAAGGCCGTTTTAACTTTGGACGCATAGATTGACGAATCCAGCAAAATAAAAACTAAAAATAATTACGATTATTTAGCAGTGGCGCTAGTGTGCACGTTGATGGGCTCTTAATCTGAAAATCAGCGCGGAACCTTCTGACACTGCACATGCTGAGACTGGGACCCTTTGCCTCACCATAGATTTAAGTTATACCTAGTTTTTATGTTAAGTTTAGTTGATAAGTTTAACGCATTCACTGCCAGGGACAGGCGTGGCCTAGGAACAAATTTGTATGACGGTGGACGCACACGTGCGTCGGGGGCAGTGAATGTGTTAAGTTTATTTTGTATTTCTAGTTTTATTTGTTTTTGCCATAAATTGTATATTGTATGTTAAGGTGTGGCAATAAATATTATTTCATTTATTTAAATCTGTTTGGCATCAGTCAACTATTTTTATGTGTACGTGTAGGTACAGATATGTAGTATGTATATAAATACATAATTATATTCCATCGTATTTTCACGGAAACTTGCGAACGTGTCTTGCTATTTCAGTCAGTCTCAGTACAAAAAGCAAACATGGACCGAACTAGCGTGACAAATAGTAGTAGTAGTAGTAGTAGTAATCACTTTATTGTACACAACACAGGTTTACAAAAATAAATTACAGTAATGGAAGTACAAAGGCGAACTTATCCCTATAAGGGATCTCTTCCAGCTAACCTTCGATTAGATGAGAGGAAAACTCCAGTCAGGTCAGATAGACAAACTTACGGGATGTACAGTAATATTTAGAAAAAGTAAACTAACGTATTGTCAACTCATAAAATACATAAATAATATTATAGAATAAAAATACATAAAATACATACTAGCATACATACATACAATACAATATATATATATATATATATATATATATATATATATATATATACAAGTTTAAAGTAGAAATAAAGGTTTAGTACTTAACCAGATCACGCTGATTGGAAAGCCAAAGCTTCTTCAGATTAGCCTTGAGTGACGCCACAGACTGGGACCGCCTGAGCGACAGGGGCAACTCGTTCCACAACTTCACAGCGCGCACCGTAAAAGAATTTGCATATGTTCGCGTCTTATTAGGCGGAATAGTAAGCGTGAGATTACAGCTAGATCGTAAACGGTGATCACTTCCTTCAGCCAGATAGTTAAATCTTTCCGTTAGGTAAGATGGGGAACGGGGGTTGAAGAGTATATTGAACAGCAACGACACGACATGCACATCTCTGCGTCGGCGGATCGGTAACCACTCGAGCTGGGAGCGAAAGTTGGAGACGTGATCATATTTACGGAGGCCAAATATATACTTGATGCAAACATTTTGTAAACGCTCAAGTTTATCCAGCAATTCCTCATTAAGGTCCAGATACGCAACGTCACCATAGTCCAGAAGAGGGAGCAAGAGAGAACGGGCAAGAGTCAGTTTAGTATGAAGAGGGAGAAAATTCTGCAGCCGTCGAAGAGAGTGGAGGGATCCAAAAACTTTTTTACTCACCTCAGCAACATGGGGAGACCAAGAAAGCGTCTGATCCATGGTGATACCCAAATTTCGGACAGTAGAGGAGAAAGGGATATTAGTCCCATCAAACAAAATGTCGGGTACCACCATGTCCGAAAGCTTGCCTACATAATAAGGACTACCAATGATAATCGCCTGCGACTTCCTAGCATTGATTTTCAAACCAAATTTGCACGCCCAGTCCCGTATGGATTCCAAATCAAGGTTGATTTGAGTAATCAATGAAGAAAGATCATCTATACTGGCCGCTGCATAAATCTGTAGATCGTCTGCGTAAAGATGGTATGATGATGTAAGTGCTTCGGTGATGCCATTAATAAAAATAGAGAAAAGACGGGGAGAAAGCACTCCTCCTTGTGGGACGCCAGCGGTGAGCTCACACCAGTCGGACAGCTTGTCATCTACTCTGACCCGCTGGCGTCTGCCAGAAAGGTAGCTATGAAACCACGAGAGAGAAGTTTGTGAGATTCTTAGAGTGCTGAGTGTGCCTAGAAGGATGTCAAAGTCTACAGTGTTGAAGGCACTACTAAAATCAAGAAGAACAAGGACAGTTAGCTTTTTGCGAATATTTTTGCGAAATACGAACGTTTCCGAGAAAATACGTTGGATAACAATTATACACATCTTTAGGTACGGGATTTGCAATTGAATTTTGTACGATAGTGAAAAACAGTTTCTGTCTTTTAATTTTTGTACAGTCACCAGCAATAATATGTTCCACAACATAGGCCGCAAAAATATCTGACACCATCTTATTTATAGAGCCATAAGAGCGTGTCACATATTTTTGCGGCCTTCGAAGAGTAACCTTCGAAAAGTAAAGATATTATTGCTGGTGACTGTACTAATCTTTGCCATCTTCATCATTATATCAGTCAAAAAACGTCTACAGCTACGGCTATTAGAAGAATAAATAATATGGGATAGAACATTGGTAGTAAAGAAAGTAAAATTTTCGAGCATGTTCGCAATTTTTATATTGATAGGCAATCTTAATACCTATACATTGTAGATCTGTGGGTTGTTATGTACCGACTATCTTAGTATACATTGTAGGTAGGGTTGCCACACGTCCGGATTTGTCCGGACATGTCCGGATTTTTGACCCTTTGTCCGGATTGCGGCCGGACTTGGCATGTGTACGGATTTTTAGGAATGACCTTATAAAAATAAAATGCGCGCCCGCGGAGGGGGCTACGGGATCGGGCGAAGGGAAAGGGACAAGTAGATCCACGATACAGTACACCGCAGAGAGCAGCGCGCCGCCGGGGCGTCGTTCAAGTTACGCCAAATCTCTGCTACAAGAAATGTCCGGATTTTTAGGGTGATGTCCGGATTTTTATCAGGACATTTAATTCTTCCATATGGCAACCCTAATTGTAGGTAGATATTCTGTGGGTTATTCCGACTCTAACTTCATATTTTAGGTTGATTACAAACAAAATGGCATTAATGTTAAAATTTCTCAAAGAATGAGCACACGAATAAAACAATGACGTTGGACCCTGCTCTTTGGCCCTTTGTGCGAAAGGTAACATAATCAAATTTAAGAGAAATGAGAAAATGAAATTATATAGAGGGTAGCCCACGGGCGCGTGAGGCTAGGGTTGCCAGAATTATTTTTGGTCTATATTTGAGGTATCTGACGGTTTAAAACATCAATAAATAATATAGGTACGCTTATTAAGCTAATTTTAAGGTTTAACTCTCGTATTTTTTATTCACTCACGCGACATGTTTCGAAGAGTGCATCAGTAGAAAAAACGCTACTCATGCTCTGTTAGTGCTTGAAAATGGGACCTAGGCTCTCCGAAACATGTCGCGCGAGTGACTAAAAATACATGAGTGAAACCGTAAAATTAACTTAATGTTAATTATGACACTTATGACTCATGACACTTTAAATACAATTAGTTACGCACAAAAAAAAAGTATATATTAGGAAATATTTACGTAAACCCAAATTTTAACGTGAACTTGTGAGATCTGAATTTAAATTAAAAATAATACCTATAGTGTTTTAGCGTACTTTATGCGTTTAGTACATCATAAAGTACACAAAGTACTATACAGGGTGGCTAGAAAATAACTGCATTACCGTTGCCAGGGAGGTTTTGGGATTATACTGAGCAACTTTTACTATGGGACCAGCCCCGAAATCATGAAAAATAATTTATACGGCAACCCTATGTGAGGCTTTACGGTTCCTTCAAACGACTTCTCTTTAAACTTGATTGTTCCATAACAACTTGGGAATATTTATATCGTGGAAATAAGTGGAGATACATATTTAGTGTCTTTTATACATTTAAGTGTGTCTGTGTGTACACACAGCTGTAAAAGTGCATGTGCACATTTATTAATAGAATAAAGCAAGTAAACAGTTTTTTAGCTCCCTGTGCGTACATAATTATATGTTTGTAAATTTACTGTTTTAAGACTTGTATCCATCTAGGTAGGTATGTATCTATATTTTATTGAGGAAATATCGATCATTTTGATTAAAAACCGTGTAAGTCCAGCGTTCTTATTTTGTGAGCACAGCAAATCAAGTAAAACCAAAGGGATGATTTATAATTGCTTAGCGGGTTCTCTTTGCGTCAGCGCTTTTCAGTTCAAAGCGGAATAACCATGTTATCAGCTTCAAGCGTAGCGCGTAGCTCGCAATGGCTGTGAATGCGTTAAAGGGCGTAACTATTCATAATTCCTTACTTACTACTTATCCAACTCAAAAGCATTCCTAAACCTAAGAGTCGACGAAAAACTTTGTTAATATGGCTTTGCAATCAAAAGTAAAATTCACATGGACTTGTATAAGTAACATTATAGCCTTTATGTTTCAACTTTAATTAAGAACCGGCGTGTCGTTTGAAAACTAAAGCGCACTACACTGCCGTGAAATGGCAAAAGGATATAAGATAACAAACCATTAGTTCAATTAAAAGTATTTTTTCACCACACCAACACACAAGCTCGTAAAAGCTCTCTTTACTCGTTAAAAACTGATGAGAAAGGTGCATTTTATTCACATGTGTGGCAAAGTAATCTGATGCCAATTTTGAGTTGTTTGCTCACGTTAGCTGATAGAATTGAATTTTAGTGATGATTTTAAATGATAAATATTTCATTTGAATTTGATTTGCAATGTTTTACAGTAAGCATTTTCCTCGCGTAGGTGTGGTGAAAAAATTGATGTTTCACTCAGGAGCAAAGTTTGTTTCATCCTCGTGCCTTGAACTTTAAACCCTCGCAACGCTCAAAGTTCCACTTTTCGAAGCATTCTTTACGCTCCTGGTTTAATTTGGGATTCTCTCGCTTACTCGGGTATCAAGACTAATATTGATACTAGCAATCTAATAAAAAATGTTTTGAAATTAGTGGTTGATACGTCTGGTACTGTTATTATTTGGCTGTTTTTGAAGTACGCACGTAAGCTGGTTGTAGCGACAGTATTTCAGGACCAAATTGAATCTTGTGTAAATCCTGACAAGATTCTGCCTATTTAAAAATAGGTTACGAAATTTTTATCAACCTTTAAATTAATTTTGAAATAAGTGTACTGCTATTTCTAGCTGGTTGGCAACTCAGGGTTCAATAATGTAGATTGTATGATAAAATAAAATAACCCTACGAAATAATTACTTTGTCAACATATACCTACCAAAAGTTTCCCCTCGGGTAGGAAGATCTAATGGCAGTCGCTTTCGTAAAAACCGAGCAAGTGCGAGTCGGACTCGCGCACGAAAGGTTCCGTACCATAATGGAAAAAAAAACGGCAAAAAAAACGGTTACCCATCCAAGTACTGACCCCGCCCGACGTTGCTTAACTTCGGTAAAAAATCACGTTTCTTGTATGGGAGCCCCACTTAAATCTTTATTTTATTCTGTTTTTAGTATTTATAGCGGCAACAGAAATACATCATCTGTGAAAATTTCATCAATATCACGGTTCGTGAGATACAGCCTGGTGACAGACGGACGGACGGACGGACGGACAGCGGAGTCTTAGTAATAGGGTCCCGTTTTACCCTTTGGGTACGGAACCCTAAAAACTAACGAAGAATAAGAAGAAGAGAGAGATACCTACCAAAAAATTCTGCAATATAGGTTACATCATTATCAGATGGTACCTAAGTAATACATTTGTAAGAGAAACTAGCTCAACTTCGCTGAAAGATTCGTTCTCTCAGATACTTAAACAGAAGCGCGGAACTTGTGAACAGACTCTTTGTTACCTATCTCCTTATTTACGCATTCACTATTATCGCTCTACAGTTCAAGGTAAAATGAACTTAGTTACGATGGAGTAAAGTTTAGATTTGAATACGGATACTGAGGTTAGGAAAATAAGATCTACGCTAGTCTACGCTAGAATCAATGGAGCATACCTTGGAGACACTCCTAGCTTTTATACTTATCAAATAGGTAAGTTCAAAAAATATTAAATTTCCACTACATTTCAAAATTATGTGTACAGATAGATCCTGTGTGATTACTTACTTAAAAACTATTTTCTATTTTTATTTTTGGTAAGCGTTTAAAACAAGGAATACTCATAAAATCTCATATTGTACATATATTTACAAAGCAATCTTTAGTTTAATGGACGTACTTAAGAGTAAATTAAGAGCAATACGTTTCAAGTTTAATCCTCTAGATAATAAAAGGCGTGCGACGTGTAAATTATAAATTGTAGGCCTGGCATATTCCGGCTCAACCGAGTCAGCCGTCAACCCCGAAAATCGCGCCACTCATTTCGTCCTAAGTGCGACATAAAGTGTTTCTTAACCAACAGTGGGAGGGCACGTTCACTGAATTATTAAACGGTGCCAAGCCAAAGATCGCGACCTCGCCACGCCGAACTTTTAAATCTACCCACTTAGAACTTCTGAAAAATTTCAGAGCCGTAAATAAGGCGACGAACTGAGCGAAGTTATGAATTCTGCCCCGGCCACTCTCAGCTGACATACCCCTCTCCCCCATTAAACTCGAACAATGATAAAACAAGTGAAAACGGACAAAAAATGAGAGTCCTCCGTACGATTGCCGTATAGAACGAAAATTTTTCAGCTCGCCGGTTGCTTAGGGTTGAAAATGCTTTAGTTAGGCTGATATACTTTATTTCATTTGTTTCTCTTTTATTTTTTAAATTTATGCGGACGAAGGGACACTGATGGGTTTCGTGAAATAATTTACTGTTTTTACTGTTCGCGTTGGTTTACGGGTGGGAATTTATCCGCGTCGCACTGAATATAGATGGCAGTTTCGGCGCGGATATATTATGGTTATGGCGCATAAAATTGCTATGAACAATGCGAGTAAATATAAATAGCCAAATTTTATACGGGTTCCTATTGTTTCGTGTTGTTTTGGCGAAAAAGCAAGGTTGTCGAATGGTTCCACGCGCGGTCTTTATGTTTGGCGCCGGTTTCCGACGCCGTGTCGTTATGGGGCGTGCGTTATCAGTATTGGGACGTAAAAAGAGACTTTTATATATCTGATGGGAAATATACGTACTTACTGATATACTATCTTTACGAGTGAATCAATATGTTCGCAGACATATCTCTAGGTTCTGGACAAACAATTCAAACGCTTGAATATTAATATGTACTTAGCAGTACTTGGGTAGGTACTCACGGTACTTATGTATAGTATAAGTATAAACTGTTCTTATATTTACACGTACCTATAGGTACGAGTAGCAGCAGAGTGCAGAGCAGCAGAAGCAGAGTCAAATAAATGTTTGTTACAATCACTCCAAGCTAGTTTCACGCTATATAAACGCAGAGAATTTATTAAACTATCCAACAACACACAGGTAAATATTTTCATAAACTAAACACTGAAACTGACAAGACAGTAGTAAAAAACTATTTAGCGGTTTATAGAACTATCTTAAAAAGGTTGAAAAGATTAAAGTAGAAAGTAATAATATATTGTTTATGTGATATCACACATAAAAAAAGTCACATATTTCACATAAGTCAACATGACGTTCAAAATTTCCGGTACCTTTAAAAGGTTTTTCACTGAATTGTAAGTATTACCTTTTTAACGTTTATAGAAAAGGTTCGGGCTTCGGCTTGCTCACACCAGCCAACATCCTGGAAAGCCTATTGTCCTTTAAGTGGAAAAGGAATATTTATGGTACGAATATCCGTCATCGACCCTTTTCCAGCTTACAATTCTTAAAAAAGTCAATCCTGATCTAAAACATACAAATGAATATTAAGTGCATCACACGGTGTTGAAACTCTAGGTCCATGGGGTCCCAGCGCGCATAAGTTGTTCGCAGAAATCGCGAAGCGTCTGGTTGACGTAACTGGTGACCGTAGAGCTGGCGGCTACCTCGCACAACGTATCAGCATTGCGATACAGCGAGGAAATGCCGCCAGCATCCTTGGTACAATGCCTCAAGGGCCTATTTTAGATTTAAGCTAGTTATTAATTTCGTTTAGTAGTACCACTGTATATATATTGAGTGCATCACTCGTTGTCACATATTTAGCTACCTACTTAAGTAGGCTAGTACTAGTAATAGCTCCCGGCAGGTTTCTCAATAATACAGGATGTGACCAAAGTTTGGCTGCTACCTACCTTTTCCTAAGCCAGTTTGTATTGCTAAGAACGGCTATTATGGTTGACATGACGCCTTACAGTAAACTCTTTTTATATACCTAAGGCATAAAACTATATTCGCTGTTATTTGACAAAAATATTGCAGTGTCTGTATGATTCTTGGATGGAAGGAGCTATGAAATGAACGGGTTTATCTAGAAATCGTCTCGTCACTAAAATAACAATATCTTTCTCTTATCTTTCTTATTTCCTGTTTTGTGTGCTTCGATTATCTAATTTCTCAGTCCATAATCCAATCAACATTATTCTTTAGTTTCAGATCACGAAGTAAATATCAACAGTTACCAAAACTTCAACGATTAGACAAGAACACTGTACCCGACTCATCAGATACCATACCTCGGCATCAAGGCCTCAAAATAGCAACCTATGAGCTAACACCAAGGCTCACACTGCTTATATTTCGCGTATCCAGAAATTCTGTGTATCTCAACTTGGCCAGACCAAGCACGGACCTCATGGAGTATGTCGGACTGTGTGAAAATGAGAGTAATTTATGATTTTGTCACTGAAAGTCATGAAGTAGAGAAATTTCGGAAGTTTAAATGTTTAACATACTAAATTCGAAGCTACTGCTCCTTAAACGTAACATTATTTTTCTCATTTGAAATTAGACAGGAGAAAATTTTGGATTGGGTCGACAACCACCTTGCTATTGTGATGGAAAATCAATGTCATTACAGATGTTATCAATGATGTGTTTCTCGTTCCTAAGTGTATTGTGTTGTCTGAACGAAATATATGAATAGAAAAATATATTGTTTTGTGTAATATAACAAGATTTTAATATTGTTCATAACCGATGGCTGATCGCTATGTTGTGGGAATAGTATCTAAGTATACTACGTAGTTTACAAGTACAAGTAGTAAGTAAATAATCCGTTTAAGGTACTTGGAGCTAATAAGGCCACATAAGATTTAATTTGAACCTTAAATCGGAATACCAATGTTGAAATACTATTGGCGCATATGTGGTTGATAAATCGTACTATTCCTGGAAAATGGATAACTGGTCCATGATCTTATATATTAGGTAAAGTTCGCCTATAGTTTATTTTCTGATACATTATTTAGACACTTGAATAGGGAATATTACGGGAAACTCTGCGCAGGGGGCGCCACTACCACAATGCATCACAATCCGAGGGTCTACCGCGAAACAAGAAAATCGTAATTTCGTTACCTAACCTCTCTATCACTAGCATATTTCAGCGATAAAACGGCTGATAAATAAATTTTCGCGTTTCCCGGTAGATCCATTGTAAGCAAACCGCCTTGATGCACCAATGTCATATATTATTGTCTGTAAAAACTTTTCAAATACAGTTTAAGGCACAGCATGTAAGGCACAGTACGATGGGCGCTAGTGCTGCACTCTGGTGACAGAACATTGCAGTAATATCCCCTATTCCTTGATATTGTGTGGTACTATACAGCACGTCCACGGATGATTTTATTATTTATTTTGCGGTACATATTCATGAAAAGAAATGTACTTTTATGTACTTATCCTTGAGCTGAAAACTGTATAGACTGAAATACACCATAGACTTGGCATAGACACGTCCATGACATAACAATATGTCTGAAAACTCTGTCAGTATGACAAGAAAATATGTAAGTCAAATAAAGAAATCTATACGTATTCTCATTATATAATTGTTTACAATATTTCTTAAATTATTTAAATGTTAGCGATTTTAAAGTCTGAAGAGGGATGATAATACACAGAACCTATTTTATTATGAGTGCGCTGTTCTCTCTTAAATACATGTTTGTGTATCGACAGAAGTATAAAATCGGGAATTTTGTCAGGAGCTATTTCGATCAGACTTTCTAATGGGGAACTGTATGCGGAGTGTTTGTTTTAATTGTCAGAAGTGTTTCGGACCGTACTGTTGTGGTGAAAAGTGTATTAACATCCGCCAGTGGTGTCGCTGGATCTGGTGTAATTGCTGCTGTAATCGCTCCGCGTACGTATTACAATACTCGTACTCATTAGACTGCTTTTCCACTGAGGTGAAGACGAGCAGAGATGAGAGGAATCAATCCTCAGAATTGGTTGTAATGCAGATCTCTTCTCCGCTCCGCTGGATTACAACACATGCTGTTGGTTGATTCGTCTCTTCGCCGCTCATCTCCGCTTCAATGGAACGGCAGCCTAAGGCTCTTTTGCCCTAAAGTAAAACGGTCCCTCGTTTACCCTATTATGTTCCTCTTTGGTTTATGCAATATAAAATAGTGTTGCTAACGTCCAAGAATCGACGGAGCTTCGAAAATCACAAAAGTCCTACTCGATATTGTCATGGCTCATAGAGCCTTGTGGTAACAAACTAACCAATATAACCTAAACTAAAGTCCCCCCTTTTGGTTTAGATTATATTGGTTACTTGTATTTTAATAAAAACTGTACAGTTTTCTCTCCTGTGGACAATAGTTAACAGTTTGTGGGCATGTAGGTAATGATTTTATCATACTTATCCAAATAAAAGGAGTACCTTTTCATGTGGATAAGGGTTAAATAAGAAAATTAACCTTTATAGCCCTTAACTTTTGGGTAAGTATGTCTGCAGGAAAGACGTGAACACAGTTTTGAGTTTGACCCAAATACGAATTGTAAATCATTACAAATTAATTTCAAATAGACGATATTAAATATTTATCATCATTCGCTTGCCCTGCGAATTTATTTGGGGTCGGCACAGCATGACCATTTCTTCCGTAGGGAGCTATTCATAAATTACGTCATTATTTTCAAATTGGGGGGTGGGGGTCTGGACATCGGATGATGGTAGCATGACGTAGGAGGAAACGGGGTCATTCGAAGCATGATTTTTGGATGATTTTGTCAAAAATCGTCAAAAATAGATGACGTAATTTATGAATAGCCCCTAGGTACCTCTCTCTCGCCCGTCATCTCATTATTCACTCGCGCTCGTTTCATATCATCGCTCACACAGTCTATCCACCTTTTTCTCGGTTTTCATCTCCCGTTACTTCCCTCCACATTCATTCGTAATACCTTTCTCGTCATATGACTTTCATCCCTCCGCATCACATACCCGTACCACGCTATGCGATTCGCTCTTACTTTTTCTACTATAGGTGCAACTTTCAGGCTTCCTCTTATATAAGTACTCATTTCTTGTCCTATCCATTTAAATATTTATATCATCAATTAAAGGTAAATTCTAGCAGCCATCACGACCAATAGTGTAGTAAATGAAGCAAGTTGTTGTATGGAGACCCATGCATTAATTTCTCAGTCGATGAAATTTAGCTTGGTTATTGTATAGTATGAGCCGAGACTAACATATAAATATCAAAAAAAAAACACACCTAAGTTAGGTAAAAACACAAATCTGATTTATATTGAACCGAGTAATTCCTCACTCCAAAATTATTTTACAAAATAAGTTATTTGTATCAGTGTGTGATACTAGAAAAAAATCTAAAAGATTTGTCAAACATGAGAATATTTTTTTATGATACTTCCTTTTTTTGACGCTCATTTTCAGCGGAAAATTGCTCTGTCATTTTTTTCTTCTTGTATGATCTTAGAATATAATTTGGGCAGTGGGTAAAAAAATCCAAAAAAAATGCGCATCGAAATGTATGTATTATAGAACTATTAAAAACTGGAAGTGGAAAATTTTTAGATTTTCATTTTGTAGGTATAAAACGGCAATAAAATGGCATTCCAGTGAAAAAATTAGACTGAGCAATTTTCCGGTCCAAGACACGCCAAAAAATTTTATTTTATTAATACTGGTATTTCTGCTGGGATATTTTTTTGATATTTCATATATTGTTGCAATACGTTACATGAATATGTCTGGTGAAGAAAGTTTGAACGGAGCATTTTTCCGTAAAAAGATATTAACGATTTAAGACTTTAGGTATTTACTTTAATTCTATTATTATTATTCTTTGGAAATTTATACAATACTTTTTATTTGTTGATACTTTATCATACTGTAAAGTTTTTTCTGGCTGAGGAATTACTGCGGGGTCCTCTACCTTTATTTACTACACTACAATACAACTCAAATGTTTTGATTGCAGGTGTTGTGACAAAAGACAGACGACTGTCGACGACGTCGATTACACAGCGGTAAAAAGACGAAGAAAGCCGAAGCGGAGCGGAGAACCGGCGCTTAGAATCGAGGGGTAGATTTAATGTGGTAATTTAATATATTCTTTTAATTAAATTACTTTTAGTTTCATTAGAAAAGTTCTGCCGCTTCCAAAGCATAATAAATATAAATACACATTGAGATTTAAAAAATATTGAAATTATTATTTACCTTAGACGCAGCGCTGGCGTTAAAGGTGAATCCACACCGCAGGGAAACTTTTGTGGAGCAACTGAGAAGCATAATTGTGTAACATGGTAACATTAGGTACCTATAAGGTAAACGTACTAGTGTTCGACATGCTAATGCCCGATAGATGTCACCTTGCTGTCACCTCTATTGGCAATGACTTAAGTTTCAAGATGACATGTTCTGGGACCACGTCAAGCACCAGTACCTACCTTACCTTACCTTACCTTAGAGTAACGTACTGTTATACAGTATTGCTCTAAGTTGCTCCATAAATATTAATTATGGCATGGACGCACCTTTGCTACAGTTGGCTTCTAATACATAGATATTTACGATACAAGTACGAAAAATAGGAATTACCTATTCGCACATGTATTGTACAACGGTTTGCAGTACATATGGCCCTTTAACCCTTAAATGCATGATTTTTTCTTTTTGTCCGAAATGAATATATGTGTTACGTAATTGTTTGCTGATTATGGGAAAAATGGTAAAAAAAATATAACATCGATTTTCACTGCGAAATCAGTGTTAGAAGTTGCATGGGCTAAATCATATTTATGTAAATATATAATTATCAGGAAGAGATATATGAAAAATCTTACTACCATCAGAAAGATACACTATTTTAGATACACCTATGATAAAATTTTTAAATATAAAATAATTATAAACCCCAAAAAAACATCCAAAATCACATACTAAAAATTATCGAACTCTGGATATTTTTAAATTTTCCGACATTTCGTCTTAAAACGAATGTAATTTTTATAAATTAAAATATTGCGTTAATTTAAGTATAAAATCGGAAAACGGATTGGTTTTACTGTTGAAATAATATATAGGAATAAATAGATTTTATCTAATTATGTATAAAATTATATTTTTTTGTAATGTACGCTGCATCGTACACCATGCATTTAAGGGTTAAATTATCGACGCACCTGGTATCGTAATGTTGCACCAGATGACTGTAAACATTATTATGTCTACACATCGGTAACTCGTGGCATTTAGGTAGCACTTAAAATATTAGTTTAATTAATTCCTTTTTTTAGTGGTTCCTTTTTCTCGGCTCGTATAGGAAGAACATTGTCACATCACTAGTCTGTTAGAAACTGTCAAGTGCCACGAGTTACCGATGTGTGCTCATCAGTCTCATCACTAATCTTTTACCTAAGTGCTACCTAAATGCCACGAGTTACCGATGTGTATTTATGTCACTGCAATTTGAGCAGAGTTAGCTTGTTTAATAGACTTTAATCATTGCGAAAGGCCTTACCTACTACAATTCAGCCTGGATTATAGAAAATCAGCCACCGCAAAGCAAACGAAACTCCAAGACAAATCCATTGTAATTCAAACTGGTAACTTGTTTACGAAACAAGTAAATTATAAATTGCCACTGGAAAATATTTGAAATTGCTCAAAGTGGGCAAAGTTGCGTTCGTTAATGGAAGTTTCGAGTTTCTGATACACCGACAACTTGGGAGCGGAAGAGGTGCGAGAATGCGGGGTTGCGTATTATGAAAATACGATATTGAAGTCAATACGGCCAAATCCGTCTACAAGAATTCCGTAAATAATGAAATATGTTTTTTTTTTAATAAATAGTTGGGGACAACCTCACACGGATTGACGCCATCGAGCCCCAAACTAAGCAAAGCTTATACTCTGGGTACTAGGCAACGATATACATACATATGAAAAAATACATACTTAGATACATAGATAACACCCATAATTCAAGAACAGATATAGGTACCCTTACCGTGATTCGAACCCGGGACATTATACTTCGTAGGCACCCTGCCGACCTGCACATTACCGACTAGGCTTAGAGGTCCTTGGAAGTATTTTTTCACCCGCTAGCGACATCGTACCCTCTGCTTTTGGTTGCTGGAACTAAAAGCAATCGCTGCAGTTTTAGAAAAACGTGCTAGTGTACGGAATTTCCCACAAGCGGATTTCACCGCATTGACCTTAATTTGATACCGACGTAAGGTGGTGGTACTAGTGCTCGACATGCTAATGCCCAATAGATGACACCCTGCTGTCACCTCTATTGACAATAACTTAAGTTTCAAGATGACATGTACTGGAACCGCGTCGAGCACCAGAGTACCGCCACCTAATGGTTGTGGCACCTTGTGTGGTTGTGTGGTTTTCCTTTTTTTATTGTGGGACGTACCTACCACATTACAATCTATAAATTGTATAAGTATACAGATGTCAATCACAATGAAAAAATGGTTTACTCTGCTGACTTGACTAATTCACATCAGATTGACCTAAACCTATGTTTATTATCCTATACATAACTCTTAAATCCCAGTAAAGAGACATTTAATACATGAATATTCAGTATTCACCCCTTTACGTAAACATTTCAAAATCAAAGACACATGTCCTATATGTTATAAATAAACGACAGGAAAGACACAAAGAGCGATTGTTGCGTGCCGCCCCCGCATTTATCAGTGAGATAACACCGAAGCACATATTATATGTATCTTTTAGCCAGAGACATGGAAATAATACGACGATTAATCTTTAGTCACGTTACTTGTTAATAGTCATAGATTGTGGCGACCCTGCTGTCTAAAGTCGAACACATTAAGCCTAATATGTCGTTTTGACTTATGCGCCTAAGTGCCTATTTGTAAGAAAGGGATAAAACATAATGAACTAGAAGAGGCTCGTAAAGTTGTTTTAATGAGGGGAATACTTTTTATACCTTAAGCTATCTATTTGTAAGTATATAAAATTGGCGTCACGTTGTTAACCTTTTCGACGCCGTGTCAAACACAAAAGCTGTTACGCTGACGCCACGTCACCGAAGTGTCAAAACTGAACTTTATGCATATGCACGTAGGTCTATGTTGTTCTGTGGTCTGTGACCGATTAATCGGTCTTTGGCGTTGCACCTATGGTGCGGATATATCGGTCATTGGCGTCCAAAAGGTTAAGCAGGACTTTTTCTTTTTGTGGAAATTCAAAAACTAGAAAAGATATTTTTTTATCAAAACCACGAGATTGATTGAAACACGATATAACCGTGTCTTTGTACCGTGTATTTTAACAGTCTTCATTGACTACGTGTCTTTGCAATACGTTGTCTTCACGATTCATTGCGGATGTACTGAGTCAAATACGGAGTTTGTGAGCTCTCGATATGGTGCGTTTACAAAACCGGGAAGACTCCGTGATTCGGCATTGCTACCTTTACATCGAAATATACTTAGGTACATAATATTGTATCGTGATTGTGATAAGGTTAGATAGGGTAAGAGAAACATTGGGGTAATATAAACACTTGGAGGGAATCCTCAATATCCTCATACTGTTTCTCTTGCCCTGAGCAAAATAAACTACAGCGCCATTTTATATTATTTGTTAGAAAGCTTAATATAACCTTTGATATAACGCATTTTGACGTTTCGCAGAGTCAATAAAATGCATACCTGCCATGACTCATTATCATGTTATCATCAAGCAATAAAACATTTTATTATCAAATACAGTCTTACTTCCATATCGAAAATTAATTTTTGAAGTGAAAACTTCTTTAGCGGCGTTGAGCACTTTTTGAGGTGGGGAAAAAATTATAAACTCGAGATAGCGTAACGCGTAACGCGTAAGGCGTCTCTCCTCTCTTTCTGCCGCACGGCGAAAATGTATGCCTGAGCCTGCTGTTTCATGTAGGCGACGCAGGGCGCTTGCGTGACTTTATGTTATGTGTGACGGACAATGTTATTCACCAAAGAACTTTAGTCATAACGTATCATAATCAGGTCAATTATTTAAAACTGGACTTTTATATTAAGCAATAAAGCTCAATGTTCTAATCTTGTACAGGGTGAAATACGAGGATCTCACAGTTACATTCTAACTTTATATCACTCCAATATAATTCAATAAAGCTACATCTTGATGAAATCGCTAATAAAAGTGAACTCTAGTACTGGTGAATAAAACTCAAAATATCATGACCAAATATATTTAGATGCGAGGTCTGCAAGGTAACTTTACAATTTCTATTCGAATTTTAAACAATTAACGCTACAAATTTAAGCTCACTGGCCAGCAATTTCGGAACTAAAGTTTTTCAATAGAAAGGAGGATGGGTCAATTATACATAGTGCTGCAGACATTTTGGACTAGTCATTGAGTTTTCACTTCTGTCGGCACTCCCGGAGTGCAAACCGTTGTTTTTTCACAATACATATTTACATTCAACATATTGCTCACAGCATTTTATCTGTTCTAACGAGTGACAATTATAAAATGGAGTGCGAATAAAAAATCCAGCCTGAAATTTATACGATATCACTGTGGCACGATTTTAGCTTGATTGAATTTTCAATTGTTGTGTTGATAAACCAAGCAATCAATCATAGCAGTTGAATAGCTTTTTACTCCGGCTGTTGCACGCATCAGCATGTTTTGACGTGTATACCTATGTGATATTCTTTAGGTATTTATATATTAACTGTTATTCCGATTTTACTAATAGTTCGAGTTCTGAACTAAAAGTATGGTTTTATCCGGTAGAAATCATGAAATATGTCATAAGGAGGCAGAAACCAATCGAGTCGAACTCAAAATTATGTTCACGTCATTCCTGTTAAAAGTTAAGGTTAAAGGTTATTATTTTTCATCATCATCATCATCATCTCAGCCATAAGACGTCCACTGCTGAACATAGGCCTCCCCCTTTGGGGGGTGTATGCCATAATCGCCACGCTTGGCAGGCGGGTTGGCGATCGCAGTCGAGTACACCGAATTTGAGGGACGCTGCTGCCCGTCCACCGGTGGTCTTGGACGTAGTTTAAGGACATACCCGGGTCCTGGACGTAGTTTAAGGACATACCCGGGTCCATTATTTTTATTTAACCCTTATCCACATGAAAGGTTACTCCTGTAACTTGGATAAGTTTGATAAAATCATTACCTACACGCCCACGAGCTGTTAACTATTTCCCACAAGAAAGAAAACTTGTATGTTCATCGGAAATATTGTATGCTTTCTCTCCTATTTCACCTACTGGAAAGCAAGTTAAGACTTTTGCGAATATGTCAGTGGCAGGTCAGTGACAAGCTCGTGGTAGCCGTAAAGATCATTAAGTAACTGTTATACGTAAATTATGATACTGAAATGTCTGATAGAAGATAGAATATTTTAAACGTACAATTGTGCACGTTTACATTATTTAAATGTGTAAGTACACTGTACAAAGTCTTTGTTAGATATAAACAAACGTTCCTTTGTACTAGACTAATAAGACACTCTTCTTGAACATGCAGCGCAGAAATGTACGGGACGTAACTCAAACGCAATAAATAAAGCCCCGGTGCCTCGCGCTTCTTGTACAATGTACAACTACACTTCCGTTACTGAGGGCCTACCGCGAGCCACGTTCGACGTGTGGCCTCTCTGTCGCACTTGTAAATTCGTACGTAAGTGTGACAGGGAGGCAACTTGATCATGATTTGATACGACCTTGAAAATCACTCACGCCGATTGGTGCATGCGAAATAGGATGAAAGTGGTGCGTGAGATGTGCACCGATACCTACTAAAACTAGGTCATATCAAATCAAATTGTGAAATCAGAATCGAGGTATTGCTGAAGTTCATATTTGGCCTTCGTAGAAGCATCTGACATAAAAATCATTATTTAGTATTAATATGTAAATTTTTGTTCAAACCATGATGAGAATTAGAACAATTTTGACATTATTGCAAATTTTTACCTAGAAATAAATAAATCTAAAATCTATTAACCATTATATTATATGTGGTAGTATTATGTTAGGTATAGTGTCCGAATGGCGGATGATTCCCAAAAACCCATAATTCCATTCAGTAAGTATATTACCCAAATTACCTTCCGCAAGACTGTATATAAAAGATATTCGTATGACAAAGATCATTATATCCAGGTCTGCGTAATATCCCATTACGAGCGGGCGTTATGTAACTATGCGAAAAACAAGCCACTTATGACGTGGTGGTCATAATACCAGGAAACGTTGCAAAAACTACTCGGTTACTCTCTAACTTGATATATTATGTGTAAGACACAGGTATGAGGCGAAGGCTGATATATTATAAACTATAGTCAGTTGTAGATAGGTAGATACGAGTAGGTACATTGATGAAAAAGGTATATTAAACAAACACCAGGCCCCAATTTCACCACGGCTACAATTGTCAGTGACATATGTCGAGCGACAATTGTCAAGCGACAGGTGACATATTACAATTTTATAAAATATTTTCTATAGAAATACTTACAAACATGACAGGCATTTTGCTACAATTGTATGTATTACAATTATGTTGTGAAACAAGAATTATTTTTTCAAGTCGACATATTTGTAGAATTGTCGGTGAATCTTGACAGGAAATGAGTTATATGTCGGAATTTCGTGACAATTGTAGTGTTTCTTGTGACAATTGTCATAAACTTAGCAAGAGAAATATCTGTTTTTTTCCGATATAATAAAGTTTTTTTAAATAATACAATGATGGTGGCAAACAGAAATACGGCCCGCCCGATGGTAAGCGGTAACCGTAGCCCATGGATGCATGTGACGTCAGCAACAGTGATGTTTTACAATTGTCGCACCTGTCACCGTGGTGAAATTGGGGCCAGGCTCAGGCTCAGGCTATCGAATCTACTACTAAATGAAACTTACATCAAAGAAGAAAAAGAGATTTTTTTTCGTTCCTACAACTTTGAAACTAAGACAAAAAACATTTAAAGTTATGATATGTTAACAATAGATGTGCTAATAGAAATTACAAATTAAATTACAACTAACAATATACTTAAAAAATTAAAACTAACAATTTATACAGAATGGTCCAAACCTTGACATTAAAATTTTTGGATGACTTACAAAAAAGCATATTTAATTTTGCTTAAAAGCATCACTGTGACACACGTTTTACGTAATAGGTATGATACAAAATTTCAGATATCTTCTACGGACTTATATTTTTATTTCGGAGATAATTTTCGAGCACCAGGTGGTATCCTATCGAATACTTGTTTATGGATTCTGAAACGGGAATATTTATTTACGCTGATAGAGCCTGGAACAAACAATAGTAAAATATCTATAATTTGAACGATATATGCAGTGAAACGAAGTAAAATTGAAAATAAATTAAATTAGTCAGTTTCGTGATTTTTTCTAGCTAGCTAACTTTATCCTTTTAAGCTTTTGACCAGAGTCTGCCCTTGCAAATATAGTCTAGTTTCCGTGTCATTTTTTTCATGGCATTTTCCCTTGACTAAATAATGAAAAAAAAAACAATAATAAAACTACAATTTTTCGCTAGCCCCCTCTTAACCAAGTATTAATAACAACCAAAATAACACTCCTCCAAATCGTATCATATACAAGCAAATCACACAATAAAATGAAATCACTAATTAACCAACAAACAAGAATAAACTCTATTTACATGTGTCTAAAACTTAGTTTGGATTACTCATGATACTAAAAGCAACCTCGCTATGTTATTAATAAAATTGAGTCTGGTATTTTCATATAAAAATATTCTTTTGTCTGCGTTTCGCTGAATGTACACAACTTTCAGGTGAATGTGAGTAATATGTAAAACATTTGTACCGCCTGTAGTGAAGATTTTTGCTTGATTTACGCTTTCTCCGTATTATAATATTTGGTAATAGTATGTGCAAAATGTTTAATTTTAGGGTTCCGTACCCAAAGGGTAAAAACGGGACCCTATTACTAAGACTCCTCTGTCCGTCTGTCAGTCTGCCCGTCTGCCCGTATGTCTGTCACCAGGATGTATCTCATGAACCGTGATAGCTAGGCAGTTGAAATTTTCACAGATGATGTATTTCTGTTGCCGCTATAACAACAAATACTAAAAACAGAATATAATAAATATTTAAGTGGGGCTCCCATACAACAAACGTGATTTTTTTGCCGTTTTCTGCGTAATGGTACGGAACCCTTCGTGCGCGAGTGCGACTAGCGCTTGGCCGGTTTTTTTCTACTTACTGTGATTATTTTATAATCAAACCCCTGTGCCTATGAATGTTGCAGTTTAATGAAGATAAGGGTTAGCAAAAATACATACCCAGAATCCGAGTTTGATACATGGCATGGGATTCATTGGCGTATTCATATCATTTGATCTAAATCTTACTGTAATTTCATTATAAAATAAATGGTAAGGCGGAGTAAAGGGGCCCACTGATTAACAGTCCGCTGGAAGGCATCGGCCTGTCAGTTAGAACAAAATTTTGACAGTACCGAACAACTGACAGGCCGATACCGTCCGGCGGACTGTTAATCAGTGGGCCCCGTTAGGGACGAGGACCTTTTAATTTTAAATAATTATTACGTAGTTCTTTTTATTGTGAATAAATATCTATTTCTTGGTAAAATTATTATAATA
Organism: Cydia splendana; assembly: GCF_910591565.1. Lineage (NCBI taxonomy): Eukaryota > Metazoa > Arthropoda > Insecta > Lepidoptera > Tortricidae > Cydia > Cydia splendana. Next base: position 4,390,285 of record NC_085963.1, read on the forward strand.
ATATTTTACCGAGGCCAAGTTGGGCACAAATTTGTACTTTGAGGAACACTCAAAATTTTAGTTTAGTGTGTTCATAAAAGTTCATAATAGTTCATAGAATAAAGCATTCGTTATTTGTTTAATTGAAAGTAACGGCTTCTATACTGCGTCAAGCAAATCTTGTCAGTAGAAAAAGGCGGCAATTTTGAAAAATCGCGGGCTAGCACCACTGTGTTCGAATAATTCCAAAATGTTCCAAAATCGCGTGTCATCTGTGTTTTATCTGTGGCATGGTGGATCGCCATCTTGTTTGTTGACATTCTCAATCGTTTTTATTTCAAGAGATATTTCTGCTGTGACCATTAAATACCAATATATTTAATAAGATTGTGCATGACCTTAAGCAAAGCTAAGCCTACAATGTACAATCATGCTCGTTGATAGTGAACATTACTAAAATTTGAGGTTATGACAAGTACTGGAAGAACATTGGAAGAACTTGGGAACTTTTAAGATTATGTGCAGTTTTTTTGTTTTAGGGTCAAAAAGCATAAATCAAATTAAAACATATGTCTAAATCTATCCAATAAGACCACACGTTGTGTCCTGGAAACCGTCCATAGGCCCACATATCTTAATATTTTCAGCGACTGATTCGACTACATATTTACAAAGGTAAACTTTTAAAACAGTACCTATTAAGAACCTTGATTATATCGCCGTTCTTTCGCAACATTACCTAATTCTTACATATGTTTGTTGCAGGATTAAATCTCGCCCAATATGAGGCGTTTGTAGTAGGTAGTTTCTCTTTAGAAGTTCAGACGATACTTACCTGCGGCGGTTTATGTACGTGTACCTACAGCGCAACCAAGACGAAAAATATTTTTATTATTTAAAAATGTAACAAAAATATTGAGAGCAATGGAATATATTATTTTTGTATAAGTTGTCCTTATGTTAGTCATCAAGAAAATATATTATTTAGGCTAATTTGTTTTATGCACTCAGCTACTGCACATATATACCTATGGGAAATCCTAGTTTATACTTGTTGAAATAGGTGCAGTCAGCAGCAGAAGTTACTAAGCGGGCCATGTGTACAAAATGATCTTGACGCGACTTTATTATTAAGAGAATAAGAGTGTGTCAAGGTAATTTTGAATACCTGGCCCGCTTAGCAACTTTTGCTGCTAACTGTATGTATCTTTTTAAAAGAAGAAGTCGCTTTACATACCTGTTTGTTCAATAAAAGAAAATAATTTAGTCAGCATTCATTTGGAGCACTAGACGCAGTGTAGGTATAATTTTAGAAAAGTATTTTCACATTTCCAAAATGATAAATCTTGAATAGCCTAATGTTTAAGTTAATAAAATTTCTTAACAGGATTATCCTGGTATATAAATGCCTTTTTGTAATTATCAGCATACCAAATATAATTTAGCCGATAGGTACATGTAACATTTTTAGCCCATACACAAAACAGGAGTATGAGCAAAATGTTACCAAGCTAGCATGTAAAGAGTATCACTGAACTATAATTATACATCACAACATAAAAATATTATAATTGTGTTATATTTCTCCAACATATTTCCTAAACTTTAGTCTGGCAAACACAACTAGCCAGTTAGTCAGAACCAAGAAAATTATACTCATAGCTTTAGCATAAGACAAAGATAGTATGATTCCCTCTGTCTATGTTTAGACAGTCAGTCCTGGGCCAAACTACATAAAGAATCTATTTTATGCCTGCCATAGAACCCTACAAATTATAAATTGAATAGTTTTCTTCGCACCATGCAATAAAATAGGTACCAAGGGTTAAATTAGACAAATTACTGTTAAACTAAACTAAAAATGTTTAGTTTACCCAAGAAATGTTTATTGTACTCGTAAGTTAATTAAAGTTATATAGGGAAGATAAAAGGAGTTAACTCCTTATGTTTGGAAACTTAAATTACACATTTTGTAACAAACCTGTTTTATGCTTAAGATGCAATAGATAACTACAGAGTATTATGATGCTTGGTTGAAGCAAGTTGAAGTGACCAGGTAACCTTGGTAACTTCATTATATTTTTTCAATGAATGCCCTGAATTATAGTGTAGGTAAGTTAAAGTTACCCTTATCTTCTCTTACATTTAAATTAAATAAGCACTCAAATATCATTTGTTTTATTTTTATTATGTATATTGTACAATATATACCAATCAAAATATTACACAGGTAGGTGTGACATTGATCCAGAAAAGTACACTAATTTACATTAACAAGTGGCATATTATATTGTAAGTATCAAATATTCCACAATTTTGCTATGATTAAAATTGAATTCCAACTGAGAAATCTAATAAAATATTAAAATCCAGTAGGACATCTACCTGCGGAAGCAATGATTTTATTCGTACATTCTAGTTTAATGGCATAGTCCGTTTCTAATTGTAATTTGATATCTTCAAATTTGTTAATCATTTTGACTAACATGGCTTTTACTCCGTTTTAAAATTGTCCGTCCATATTAAATAACAATTTCTAAAATTTTCAATAAACCGCAAGTGACAATTTGAATCGACGTACGTAGGGCGCGCTCAGCGGAAAAAATCATATTCGTTTTGGTCCGACGTACATTGCTGCTTTTCTTAGCGCAATACTGCTCACTGAGTGTTGCCCTACTTTAGTTTGCTTTACATTGCTACTGACAAGATTTGCTTGACGCACTATATTTATTTGACAAGGAAAAGATGAGAAGAAAGGCTATCAATGTCTTATCAAAACCAGATTAAACCCATAAAAAAATGTTAAATTTGAATTGACCTCCAGGTTTAAAAGTTCGAATTCCACTCCATCACTATCCAAGCCCAAGGCCGGGCACTTAAATCAGATTAAAGTTAAACTCTACCTGCAAACCTTTCAGCGCATCTTCCAAATTACTCGCCAAGTTATTATGTTGACTATACTTCAGGCTGAAATATAGAGCATTTCGCTAATTGGCATTCGGCCCACGCCGGTATTTTCAAACCATTTTTCAGGCAAAGTGGATTAATGCTTGCCTATTCGTTCTCGGTAGGCTTAGAGCGAGTAAACGAGAGAGTTTGCTATGATAATACAAGCATTGGGGCATATTCGAATGCGGGGTAATTTTGAAAATGGCAAATATCTACAATACTAGTATCGCTTTTACTGTATCAACAGTAAGCAATATGCCTTGGTAATAGTTGCAGTTAGTGTAAGTTTTGTTAAAGTATGAAGTGCTTCTGATTTTATAGACATTACCCATTTCCATATCAACTCTTAGCCAATTACAAAGTACCAATTTAGAAATCGCGAAAAACAATTGGCTGTTTCTTCAAATTCGGCAGAATATATCGAAATTTTATACACAGATCGAAAACTTATTACAAATTTCGGGTTGGTGACGCATTGAAAATATTCAATAACAATATTTACAAGTATTTGCCGTCTACCAAACTAGCAGGATGTCACAAAATATAACTCCTTTCTGACTATGTTAATGTATTTCTTGATAAGTAAATAAATTATATAGTTTGAGCCAAAACTAATACCAATTTTTAAAAAATGTCGTCTCGTTTCTCTTAATTTATCTCTGCCGCAGAGGGATTTATACGTGAGTCTGCAAAAAATAAGTGTATTGACTTTGATCTATGGCTCGTCAAACCGACGCGATCATTCCCCTACAAATCTATTCCGGGCATGGCGTGGCAACAAGTATTAGCCATTGAATAACATTTATTTACTTCCCCGATATTTTTTGTCCTTTTTTCCTAGGTTTGCTGTCATGTGAGTACATAATACAATAACTTGACCGTCTGTCTGGACTAGTACTAATGTACCTGCCTATGAAGCCGATGGGCTAGGGTTCTAATCCCGTTAAGGGCATTTATTTGTGTGATGAGCACGGATATTTGTTTCTGAGTCATGGGTGTTTTCTACGTATCTACGTATGTATTTATCTACATAAGTAGGTATGTTTATCGTCGTCTAGTACGCATAGGACAAGTTTTGCTTAGTTTGGGGCTAGGTGGATCTGTGAAAGATTGACCCCGAAAACATTTATAATATTTAATTGTTCATAATATTTACTGACACTTTATGTCAGCTCTGTAACCAAACGAAAACACACTGCTAATACTCCGTTTTAAAATTAGAACACTATCTTGAATATGTACCAAGTTTGATTTTTTTTTGCTTTTAGACACTGCTAAGGAATTACCTTTTAATTTGCGTCAATAGGTAATTTATAAAACACATTTTTTCCGCGATACCATCAATCGTACCTAATTACATTTTGATATTAAAACTGCTACGTTCTTGAAATTCAGTACTAATCGTTTATTGCATTACAAAGCAAAAAAACTCACAATAGTTTAACATAATTGTAACAACCCTACAGAGCAGGCTAATTACTCTAATTAGAGAAAAACTGCGCGCAATAATAACAATGGCTGGCGAATGCTCCATACAACGCCAAGCGGTGCAGGGTATTCCCAATGATTTTTCGAGAAAACCTATCTAATATGACCCCAAGATAGACCTTTTCTAACCGACTCGAAAATTTGGGACGGGTATACTGCGGTGACCTAGAGGTGCACGGCGTTAGCCGCGTAAGCTGAAAATGCCGGTTCGATTCCGACCTCGGCCACTGGAGGATATGGTAACTTTTTCTTTAGTATATGAGTTTGACATCTATAGGTATATCAGTATAGTTAATTAGTCAGTTTTGTTATAAAGTGAGAATTCTGTAGGTACATACCCAGTATTATATTCTTTGTACATACCTAGTCATTTTCTGTGTAGCAGTGCTTTGGATTCGCCTGTGCTCTGTAAGGATTTGAAATATCAATTCTGGAGACTGAAGCACTTTTATGTGTCAACCCTCGCCCCGTTTGTCCGTAGGATTAGTAACAAAATATATTTATTTATAGTCTCCTGACGAACGTATCAAAATTTGCTAGTTGCTATCTCTATTGCACGCGCATAAATTATGTATATTGCTGTCCCGCCCATGATGCCGGTTGTCAATGTCACTGTGTGAGCTTAAGCTTTAAGGTGACAGTCCATTTCCAATGACAGCAGTACTACCATTCATTCTATTTACTATGGAAATTGACAATAACACCGACGCGTTCGTACTAGTAGTACAGCTGCGGTCAGAAATGGAATGTCACCCTTAGGGTATGGTAGTGCTGCTGTCGTTGGAAATGGACTGTCACCTTTACAGCAATATAATAATGCGAGTGCAATAGAGATATCAACAGGCGCATCAATATACGAAAATCTGTGTGCAAAAGCGTCTCTTCTTAAACATACAATTTTCAAACATTGTCTAGAAAATTTTAAGTGTCTAGATATTCTCTCTCGTCTCGCGTACACGTTACGAAGCGACGCAGTGGAGTGGTTTGTCGTGTCAGCCCTGCTTTAGACGGAGACATGTAAAATAAGGACTGTTATTTAACCTTTCATGTGTGTGTGGTAGTTAAAAATCGTGAATTCAAGCCTCAGTTGTGCTCTACAGAGCGAAAAAGTCGTTCTCGAAAAAATGCAAAAAAGATGACTCAAAATTCCGATTCTTGTCATACACAACAAAGAAGTTGGCCTTAATAGGGTATTTGACTGTGTTTAAAATAAATTATTTTACACCTTGCAAGAAATAAAGCACCGGAAGATTAATGGAGAAACGTAGATAGCAGTTATTTTTATTTTAAAACTCGTATAAAACTATAAAGAGTAGGTAATTTGATCGTGACGTCACGTGCTAGTGTTTCATATAAATTCCAGAGTAGCAAGTCGTTTTCGAATAAAGATACTGATTAGACTAGTAGTCAAATACCCCATTATTTGGAGTCGCTTTGGAAGATACTAATAAAATAACAATATTAAGCATATATATCTGCGCAAAGAATTACTAGAAGCTCACTGAAAGCTTTATAATTGTTTATCCTCTATTAGCTGCCTATAGTAAGGCCTTATCTTCTATTCAAAATATATTTAATCTTTATATTAAAAAATCAAAATTCCATGCCATGGCAAATTATGATCAGTTAAATCACTTTATTTTACATTTTTACTACAGCTAAGCATAAGTAATACCTAAAAATATTGCTTAGTTATGCCCGAGATCTCTAAGTGCCGCAATCTACAATACTATTGAAGCATGCTACTTTTTATGGAGATTAGCAGACATTTTTATATTCTCGTCTCTGATCTAGGGTTGTCACTAACTTGTGATACAAGGCTCTGGAATGCGAAATTTCAATTCTCTGAAGCTTTTATTTTAAAAGCCCTCAACTTATTTATTTAAACATCAACTGTCATTATAAGCTTTACCTAATGTAAATATTTTACTTATTACAGGTTTGAAATTATAGAACTCTAGTAGATTGCTTGGTTGCTACTAGAATGTCTTTTAAATTAGAAATAGAAAAGAAAGAAAGCTAAATGTACAGGGAAGTCTATTCAGTTAGTAATTTCTTAACAACTTTCAATGGATATAATCTTATAAGTATTGTATGTATGTATGTCAGTCTGTAAGAGATATCTGTATGAGAGTCTGTGAACGCTGCTTGCACTGTAGTGCTTGAGAAAGTAGACCTAGGCTCTCCGAAACATGTCACGCGAGTGACTAAAAACAAGTGAGTCTAAACCGTAAAATTATTCAATGTAACATCCCTTACAGATTTTGTTGCCTGACAATAAATGGCAGATATTTTTGGCGCGCTGTTTCATCCGCTACTATTGATGCTGAATGAACAGCCCACCCCACGGCAAGTGTTTACAGATGTCGTGCATAATTATTTTCCATCGTATTTTCACGGAAACGTACGAACGTGTCTTGCTATTTCAGTCAGTCTCGGTACAAAAAGTACTGACTTTGACTGAAGTACCATGACAAATACGAACGTTTCCGAGAAAATACGATGGAGTTATGCACTACATCTGTACAGCCCTGTTGACGACGTGTCGTGTTGTAATTTTTCTTCAACCTGATATAAAACAACAATATTAGAATTTTTATTATATATTAAATATATTGTTGGTTACATACTAGACAATAAGCTAATTAGGCAGTTACTTGAATATAAGCAAAAAACATGCCTAACTCGTAACCCAAAGCGGTTTAATATTCACAGCTAAAAAAGCGCTAAACCTCCAGCGCAGCTAACAAGGTAACGGGGTCGAGGGGGGAAACTAGCACTCTGTAAAATATTAAATTTAATGACCTGCTTTTGTCACACGGAGTTATTGCTCGGCCTCGCAGATTTCACTTTAATTATTAAAACGGCAATTCTGTCCCTTTTCTCCTGAACTTGGGGGATTAATAATTGGAAGTTTTGTCTGCTCTGACAGGCCTGCGCCAAGATGGTTGGACGGGAATTCTCCTGTCAGCTGCTATGAATGAATCACGTTAATTGTCGTGGCGTTTCGGATTTTATTGTATTTTGGAATGTTAAGGTCAAAAGTCATAAATTATATGTTGTTACAAGCTTTTATTTATGTCTGTTTGGCACCTAGTTGGTTTAGCAAGGAGGCCAATTCTTGCATACGTTTTGATATCTGAATATATGGTTAATTCGCTTATACCTACTTGTCCGCACATGACCCATGAGCGAATGATAACAAAATGACATAATTTTGATGTCAAAATGTTAGTTCGTATTTTTTTTACCTTTTAAAACTAATTAATATCATTTATTCACCCAAAATATATGTTTGCAAATAGAGATCTTACAAATAGACTAAATGATCAAATAAAACCTTAAAATATACAGCTTGTATACAAATATCCAGCTTGTATACAAAATATCCACAACGCAGGATTCGTCAGGTGGCCACAAATGCAAATCAGCAACATGCTTTGTCCAAAACAAAATTGAATTGGCCTCTAGAAGACTTCTTCAGAAGCCCACTGATTAATAAGCATGAGCGCGGTGCAACTCGAGTCATGTCAAGTTCGTCGTATCGTTTCAAAAATATGTCTAGTCCAGTAGATCAGACTATTTTTTTAAATATAAAAGTAGATGCAGCACGATGTTTACCTTTATAGCGCAGTTCTTAAAGCAGGTCAGCATTACCATAATCAGATACTAGACTCGCGTCCAATCGATACTGGCATGCTACGCAAAGATAATAATATATTTCAGAAGAACCACAGTGGCGTAGCGTGAACTAATCTAGCCGTGGCCGATGCCGCCGCATCTGCGAGGCCCTTTTGTTTCACTGTGCCCGAAGGGGCCTCGCGCGAGTCCCCCTTTGGGGCGCGAGGCCGTAGGCGAGGGTCCACTTCACCCAAGTCTAGCTACGCCACTGACCATTAAAATTTAAGAGTAAATTCAAAATCAAAGTTTTTAGCATGATAGTATTCTCATGCCAAATAAGCCAATTAAGCTGTTAAGGCACCTTGCCTACAAAGCAGGAGATCCCGGGTTCGGATCCTGGTCAGGGCATGTATTTGTGTGTTATCTACGTTATCTATGTAAGTATGTATGTACATTTATTGTCGCCTAGTACCCATAGTTACAAATTTGCTTAGTTTAGTTAGGGGCTAGGTCGATAAGTGTGAGATAATTATCCCCACAATATTTATTTATTTTATTTTATAAATTAACAGTTCTAATTGCTGAGATGGAATTGCTCAAGAAAACTAGAATGGAACTCCTTCATGACAAGTATTCGACGTCTTCAATATGTTTTTTACCTTTTTCACAAAAAGTAAAAAGAAGAAAAAAATATATAAATAGATAATAGAATACTTTCACGACAACATATTTTACAAACAAAAACTCTTAAACCCACCCGTACAAACTTCGAATGCCATTTGAAATTTAAACCTTATTCATTCCGTTTAAAGTTGTTTTTACGACAATCTCGTGTACGACTTTGCTACAGTTACCATAGAATGGCAATGTAGGTGAAATTGTGAAGCGAAGATCGATACCTGCCTCCCTTGGGACACAGTGTAGATTTATTTATCAGTACCTTTACGATTTCTATCTCACGGAAGGTAAAGTGTTGGTAAACATCGCCTAGCCAATCTAAAAGAACCTGGGTACCCGTCACAGGATGTGAGTGTATTTAGCCCAAGAAAGAAACGGTTGCGCAAAACATTAAATTATAATACCTTGCATTATATGTAGAGATGCCTCGAATACTGAATTTGGCCGAATACCGAATACAGAATATTCGGCCCCCCTCTCGGCCAATACCGAATATTCGGTATGACATGCGAACATTTTGAGTCACAATTATTACGAAAACTGTTCGCCAACAAAGCACAACGTTTGCTAAGATATGTATTTTTATATTGAACATAATTAGTCAATCAAATCAGACCCATGATAAAAATAAAATATTTTGAATCAACATATGCTTAAAAACGTGCCTTCGTATTTAACCACTTTCCGAGAATACATTTTAAATGTTAAATATACTATACCTTGATTTTGGTTATTTTTTTGAGATTTATTTCTTTTTAGGTAGGTGCTATAAATATTCGGTATTCGGCCGAATAGTAGGCAACATTCGGCCGAATACCGAATATTCGGCAAAGTGGCCGAATAAACCGAATACCGAATAGTTGCCGAATATTCGTGGCATCTCTAATTATATGTATTTTAAATATCATTCTAACAAGAAGAAAATAATCAGATCAAATAATAAGATCAGCCTTCATTATTATCCTCTTTATTTATTTTTCATCTCAAGTTAGGTTATTTATAATATGAATATAAAAGTAAAATATAAAAACACATACAAAACGATAAAAAATACATATAAACACATTATAAAAAACCTAACCTAGGGTGCCGCCAGCAGCGGGGCAAGGCCCAAGCTACCGGTGGTCAGGGCCGCAGAGAGAGGAACCGGCGGACTATCCGCGCCGTGTCCAAGATCACCGCCTTCTGCATCTGACCCTTGATCCAACCACCTAGCGAGAGTCTCTCAAGATGTTGGTCGAGACTCTTCGCTATTAGACCGTTCACTGAAACGACTATCGGGACAATGATCGTCAAATCAACATCCCACATGGCGGTTATCTCGTGAGCCAAGTCTAGGTACTTACTGGACTTGTCCTTCTCGGCCTTCACGAGATTCTCATCATGGGGGATGGTGATGTCAACGAGCACAGCCCGACGTTGCGATCGATCTATTATCACTATGTCAGGCTTATTGGCTACAATAGTCTTGTCAGTGATGATAGATCGATCCCAATAGAGCGTGGCACGACCATTCTCGAGAACAGGCGCAGGTAAGTACTTGTAGTACGGTATTTCGCGGTCCACAAGGCCATATAGAAGAGCAAGTTGCTGGTGAATAATCCTGGCTACGAGATTATGTCTGTGCAAGTACTCGCCGTTAGCAAGATGAGAACACCCGGAAATGATATGCCTGAATGACTCTCCGGGACGGCGGCATGCCCGACAAATGTCGACCGTACCGTCCTTCAGGATATATTTCCGATAGTTGTTCGTCATCATCACTTCGTCCGCAATTGCACAGGCAAAACCCTCGGTTTCTCCGAAGAGGTCCCCGAATCGTAACCAGTTCACCGACGCGAGCAGGTCCACATCGGGTCCCGTGAGGGCCTTGTAGAACCGCCCGTGTAGCACCTTACTCTCCCATGCCGCCTTGCGATCCGCAGTACTTAGTACCACAGGTTTGCGCCAGTTCTCGTTTGCCAAGGAGAGCGGCGTGAGGTTCCTGTCTACTGCCACAACATCACGATGCATCCCACACTCGTTGTTAAGGAAATAATTCCTGAGATTGTACACCTCGCGGTTATGGAGATCCTTGGCGTTTAGGAAGCCTCGGCCTCCACACTTCCGTGGGATGTACAATCTCATAACTGACGAGCGTGGGTGTAGCATGCGATGTGCGGTGAGCAGTGACCGGACCCTCCGATCCAGGGCGTCGAGCTCGGACTGAGTCCACCTTATTATTATTATTATTTATTATTTATTATTTATTTATTAATACACAGTACAGAGCTTAAATCTATACAGATCCCTGCAAAACTGTATTTACAGTTTGCCTGCAGGTAAGAGTCTACATACACGTATATCATTATACTTAATTATTATTTAATATGTTTAATATAAGCACTTAAGTGACACTTGCATGCATGCAATTGTCACTTAAGTGTTCATGATCAAGTACAGTCCCTATCAGATAAATCGAAGCGGTCAAGGCCCTCACAAATATCTGAACATGCTTCTATTGTCGTAAAGTGCGTGTTCAGATATATCTGACGGCGCCTTTAGTTTGCATCGGGAACAACGACTTCTCTAAGATAATTTGTGACGTTATCTATGAAAAGGGACCTTATTGTCGGTGGCGCTTACGCCATTATTAAAGATGCTCCGATATAAATTCAATGCCGCGCGACGCTGTGGGGCGTAAGCGCCATCGACAATAAGGTCCCTTTTCATAGATAATGCCCCATTTGAACAACAAACACACAGCCACGAGTCAAAATACTGTGTCTAACTTATTGGTGCAGGCAGGGTCGCCGCCACAGTCAGAATAACCAATATCTTCGCACCTGTCGCCCTCGCTTCAAAGAAGTTCCAGATAACAGCCTGTTTGGAGCCTCATAAAAGTAACTTTTTAATTTAAGGGATTGAAGACGCCTCGAGAACTTCAAAGTTGCCAATGTTTGGGTTTGCGATAATTGAATTTGGAAATTCTCGTAGTTCTCGTGACGATAGTGGAATGCGGTTGGAATGTAAAGTGTTTGTTCTTTGGGGGTTCTGAGTGCGATGACGTCAGCACGTGCCAGGTGCACAAAATAATCTGCACATGGACGAAGGTTTTTAAAAGCACCAAGCACACAAAAGCAATTTTTTCATTGACTATTTTATTATATTTTCTTTATAAATTTTTTTGCTTAGGTTAGGGTTTTTTTACAATATGAGTATAAAAATAAAATACTACCAGACACTCAAATAATTGTTATAAACATAATTATAAAAAAACCTTACCTAGGGAGATGCCAGCAGCGCAGCGGGGCGGGGCCCAGGGCCGCAGATAAAACAAATATGTTCCTGATATTTTGAAAATAAAATTTCATTCGGTAGCAACATGTAGCAAAAGGTTAAACAAACTTTGCTACCGAGTGAAACACAAATGTACACCACATCTACACACATTATGCAAATTATTCATTACAATTCATTCCAAATGAACGAATTAATTAATTATTTATCGTTCAAATCATCACTTAATTGTTAATTCTACCACCCAACATGAGGAAGAAACTCAATATTACATCAAATTACTTTGTCACTATAGTGGATAAAATTCAATTTTCTGTTGTTGATGATTGATGATTGAAGAGAGCCTACGAGTTAATGTAGTGAAACTGGTGAAATAAAACTTTCAATCAAATTGCACGGATAGTAAAAACCGTCTGATTTAAAAATCGTGTGTTTAAATGTAAAATTGCGCTTTCAGAGTATGAAATATTGTCTATCGTGAAGAAATTAGCGATTCAAATCTTGATTGTAACCTTGTTTAATACGGCCTCTAAGTGCGGAATTACCTGCCCGCGAGGCACTGATATCAAAATTCAACTTATATAAAGGTTGACTGGAAGAGATCCCTTGTAGGGATAAGTTTGCCTTTGTACATTAAATATTATATTTTGTTTCATTGTAATTTAACCTGTCTTATGTACAATAAAGTGTTTACATATATATTTTATTTATTTACTCGTATGTAGTTTATACGTATAGTTGGCTTTTTTTAAATTCACTCAATATATTTCTCTCTCTGCACCAATTGTAGGTATCTCTGTTTGGCCCTATGGTTGACTGGTAGAGAATGCCATTTGGCATTAAATCCGCCATTTGTACACTGTTGTATATTATTATATTTTGTGCAATAAAGTTTAAATAAATAAATATAGTATGTCTTAGCGACATTTGCACTATCCCACTAACCAGGAGTTAACCGGTTAAACCTGGAGTTACCATGGTTACCAGTACAATTTGACACTGGATTAACGGTTTAACTGGTTAACCCCGGGTTAGAGGGTTGGTGCAAGAGGCACTAATTAAATATTATGTCTTACCAAGGCCGCGACTGAGTTATTCTAATAATTATGCCTTAAGCCGACCACTGACTAACAGGCCGCCGGACGATATCGGCCTGTCAGTTAGAACAAAAATTTGACAGTTCCGAACAACTGACCGGCCGATATCGTCCCGCGGACTGTTAGTCAGTGGTCGGCTTTAGAATAACAAGAAATAAAACAACTCGGTTAGTATAAATCAGATTGCTTTAATTTATTTTAGTTTTATACAAATCGAATGCTACTTATGATAATCAATTTTAACGAATAAACATTTTACCCGTCGAATTATTTATTTTACAAATTTACCTTTGTATCATTTATTTTGTCAACTATTATAAAAACCTCCATAGGGGCTTTGTATTACAAACTTACATTACACTCGGTTGTATTTATTCAACTTACTGCAGTCGTGTTTTATTAACTTTAATTAATTATTTCACAGGCTTTATTACCCCTGAGAACACAATGTGGAGTGATCCATGAAGAAAAAAGCGACAACATAAAATAAGTGTTGGTCTAATTTTAGTATAATTAGTGCTTACACAGACCAATAGAATTCCAAAGATATTAGTTTGGCTACGGATGATCTAACTCTGTTGCGAACAGAGCCTACAGAGTACAGTCAGCGACAAGTAAGCTAATAGAACTAACAAACCAGGTGTAATGTTATAGTTTCAATTTGTATCCTTTCATAATTAGAGTGCAAGCAAGCGTATTAACTAAGGAATTTAAGACATACAACTTTGTTTAATTCCTTGCTTCAGCTAGTTTCTTAATCGTGTCTTAAAAAGTACCTTTTAAATGAAAGTGCATAGCCCCTTCTAAATAATACGAGTACCTAACTAACAAGTATAGTAAAATAATTAAAATTGTATGAACCAGATTCGTAAGACATCTTATAGTATGTACCCTTTTAGTTCTAAGAAATTGCGTGTTTTTGGAACGTGGTTGAAATTCAAAATATTTTAGTGTTGAATATAAACGGCGTATGTTATAACTGTTAAAAGTTAAGCTTCATCGCTAACGAAAACTTTCAAACTTTTATTGTGTTATCAAATAGGTTTATTTATAACATAACAAGATATCTACATACACAAAGAGAGCCAAAAACAGAAATTTCCGATAAAGTATGTAGGTATTGAGAATCGTTTAGATGTCTGCGAGCGATATCGGCCAATGCGACTTAATGGGATAGCCCCTAAGATCCGTGGAATAACAAATGGGGAGGGGTCTACCTTCATTAACCGGGCAATACGGCCTACGTCAGACGGGTTTCACTCAAGTCACTGTCGAACCTCCAAACTGTTAGATAACTGACAATGACGATCGAGGGAAACATAATTAAACAGAAAATAAATATACTTGTACCTACATTCGAAGTCAAATATATCTTTACATTTTTCGCCTTATTACAAAGGAGTAAGAAGCAAAAGTGTAAACATATCTTTGACGTCGACGTACCCCCCATGTTGAACGTTTATAGTTACTTTTTGATTTATTGATATAATGTATAAATATTATAACCAATACATATTGTTACATTTATGATCCTTTGAAATAAGGTAAAGTAAAATAGTTCATGACAATTATGTAGGTACATTAAAAATTAAAATTAATAAACCCGTTCGACGAAGTATCATCACTCATAAAGTTGCCATGCACTTTTGCAGTTGAGTTTATATTACATTAAAAATGTTACAATATATATTTTATAATTATAAAAAGCCTGAAATTGCTTTGACATTGCAACTGAAGCCAGTTGAGACGAATAAGCCTAGAAATATATAACAAATATGGAGATATAGAACAGTTAGTAATAATACAACTTATATTTATTATGAAATTTCAGCCACGTTCATTGTAAGAGTTCATTGTATCAAATTAATTAATTAATTTATTAGTATACAGCGTGAGTGGTAGAGAATGTACATTAGAGTCCAAAATACCTGTTTCGAGATTAAAGCATTTAGTTCCCTATTGTGCAGTGATGAATAATGTTTTCAGGGCATACAAAGTGAACTAGTAGTAGTTATTTATATACTTAAATAATTTTGTTACTAGGCTATTAGTATGATTTTCAAAATCAAAAGTAAAGGCAAATTTTGACGAAATAGCCTACAGGTAGACATATTATGTCAAAGTTCATCCTGAGAACTGACTCGAGTCTCGAGTTGTGATTTTACTAAAAATGTTGCTAAGACAAACCTTATTAAATTCATATTTGTATGCCATTTAAACACCATGAAAAGATTTATGTATATTTAAATATAGACATTTTTAAATACGGTAAAGTGTATAGTGGTTCCTTAGTGTTGAAGCGAAATTCGGAAAGAGGTGTTGGTGCTATTGCCTAAAACAAGACGCGAGTTGAGAGAACAAGGCAGGAAAACACTGATTACTTTTGGCTAAAGTTTATGTGATTTGGCCTTTCAACTAATATATAAATACAATTCATGTGCAAATTTCAAGTGTTTGTAACCAGCGTTTGAGCGTTATACATGCAAATGTATGAATCGTTTTAAAGCTGGAGTGATTTCTTAAAATAGGAAAAACCACAAAACCCCACTTAACTTGCGCTTACTGGCAGTGTTATATTATTAATTCTTTATAAAAAGATAACAAAGTAAACTATACGAATTTGGCACGCGCCATTTCGTACGGTGCGTGTTTACAAAATGGCTGACGCCGCATCAGGCGGGAGAATGTGAGGAAATTCCGGGAAATGCGTATCGGACGCGCCTGTTGCCTTCAGTTTGTGTACTTTGCGTCAAGAAGGTTATAAGTTGCGAAGAGCTGTAAAACTTACTTTATATTGACTTGTTGTCTCTTATGAAGGAAAGCTCGTAAAGAAAATTACTTCCAAGGTTTACCACACTTCTGTTAAAACTACATGGAAAGGCAAATCTCGTACAAACTTTGCCCGTAACTTGAAAGTTCTCCCATGAATATGCCTCGGCGGTCGAGCTTAAAGCATTAAAACTTAAAAAGAGAACTTGTAAAGTCTGCAGATGAAAATGTGCGTCAGTTCATTTTTGTTTAGTTGTGACCCGGTCCAAAGCAGGCGTTTTTTATAGCATTTATTATTTGTAGAAAATATTCTACTCGCGTTTAAAATTTAAGCTGAAGACTTATTGTGAGAGTAGGCTCGGAAATGAGAAAGTTTTCTCAAGTAGCGTTTGGTTACATTAACGTTTAATTTAATGTGATCAAAATTTTAATGGAGGTTGTAAGTCCCTATTTTTATCCAAAAGCAACTTGGCGTGGATTCTTTTTAGCGTCGGTACTTAATTCAAGACGTTGTTACATAAATTTACGAGTCCACTCCCACAATCTGTCCTTAACTTTGTTTTAATGAGACATTGGGTCGCGACCACAAGAATTATAATCGTTTCACAACCTCATAATTTTTTTAACAAAATAAGCTTTTAAAACTGGCTGATGCTCTGTCGTGGCGACCCGATGTCCCGACAACATTAACGTTAAATTACTTGTTAACAAAGACCCTAGTTCGTTTTTTTTATTATTTTACAATAAAATCCTCAACGTTATCCTTTATTTATACCCCTATAATTCAACTTAATTTATCATTTATAAACCCTATTTTTTGGCACTAACAAATCTAATTAAATATATATCAATTAATTTTACAATTTCATTTTTCCTTATTATTATATAATTTCGACAGAAATAGGTAGGTAAGTACAGTGTTACTTTTACACATCATTTATGACAGTAAAACATAATTATGAAAAGTATAAGGTTAACTAAAACATTTTGATACATTGGACTACTTATATAAGCTTAATATAGAATTAAAATGTTGTAGTTTTGTAACAAATATACGAAGTTAAAATTTGCTTTCATGATATTATTTGAGCACCACGCGATCAATTCAAAACTATATTGAAATATGTATATAAAATGGACTAATCGAACAAATTTGATCCTACGTGAAAGTTACAAAATAATATTAAAGTACTTTAAAATATTCGCTAAATATTAACTAGGTATTAAGTAATATTAACAAACACACATAAACCAAATAACCATTCAGCGATCCCTACTAACGTTGTTCGATGATAAACATAAAACGATTTCTTATTTTATATTGTATTAGAAAGAACACACCGAGATGCATAAAATTTTATTCTAAACTAGTGAGCTTCCTTAACATATTTCCTTTATAACCATAGCCTTATTTTTATTAAGGGACACGACATTCACTAGGCTATCACGACATCTATAAGAGCGAAATTGAGGAACGGACATAGATTAAGACGTGAATTAGTGTTATTTTCATTAAATAATACGACTATTATACGATATAGTTTAGTTGCTACAATACGTGCTAGAGGGCGAATAGGTCTCTACGGGAGCGTGGCGAGCTGTTGCTGCGCGCGTTGCTGCAACCGCTGCAGTGCATAAGGTATACGGGTCGACGGCACTACCTACCGGAAAGTACAGAGCGTGCTGTGAAGACAGGCGTTTACCTTATCAAAACAGATAAATCATTTAAAAAATTTCCTTTCATGCTGAAACTAGTTAATTACAATAAATTCGCAATTCGTACCAGTAACTGTTCCAAAATTAATAATATTTATTTTTGCTGCATTTTTTGATATTATGTACAAATACACACGTTAATAATTGATAACTATTATGTACATTATTGATAAACGTTTCCCAAATGCGTCGATGCCGCGCTCGCTAGGTCGCTAAAGGGACTAGATAAAATAACCACTAGAATGCTCCTAGTATTTCGTGTCGTGCTTACGCTCAATGACTCGAATAAATTTGAATACGTTCCAATTTATCTACGTCCTTAATACTGCGGTTATGCTCAGTTACACAATTGAGATGTAATTGATGATTTTACATTTAGTTTAAGGTTTTGTTTTACAATAATTTTAACTATCTATCGTTACTTTGGTTCCATCATGTTAATTGTTTATTTTGTATCAATTCCACGACTTAAACAATTCCTGGAGCTCCAACGGAAATTAAAGGTAAACAAGTGAACTGAGACCCCGGATATACGCGTCACGTCGCTCGAGACGCGTACTCGCGTATAGAAATATCTTAAAACATAACCTTAACGACGTATTATAAGTCGAGTCTACCAATATTTGATCCTTTATGTTATATACACGTTACTTACTACCCTAAGGTAATGTCATCATCTGTGATCCCTCATTTGCTTAAAGGATTACGACCCGAGCGGGCGACGTCCCTCTCGCCTCTAAGATCCCAATTCCAAAATTAACAACTATCTTAAACGCCAATACAAAATATATATGTCGATTGTGCATGTATTAAACTGTATTAAATAAATAATTTGTCAGTAAAATTCTTCAATATCAGTTGTATATTTCGTAAATTGCTTATTAAAATTTTTAGAACAAAAATCTATGCCGCACGGAGCCATACCTTTCGAGCGTACCTTTAAAACAATTCATTAAAACCTCTTTTACCTTTAATTAGTAATATTATTACATTTTTAACAAATTATAATTGTCAACGTTTATCTGTATAACATCCTAGTCAACATCACAATCATTTTATAATTATGTCGGACTTACTACGTAACGTATGTTATTTATATTTACCGTCTTTCGACTTGGTTTAGGGACCGTGTGCGCTTGAACCACGTATTAAGATATAATATTATACAGTTTTAAAATTAGACGTATCCACTGCGCCACAGGTAACAATAATAGGCGCTCAGTAATAGGTCAGAATGAGATGATCAAGGTGTCGTCAGATTGACCTATTACGCCGCCCGAGGTGGCCATTTTGATAGGGGCGCATGGTATCGTAGTCTACGTTAAGCATAGTTCTCTCTCGGTGCGTGGGGCGCGTGCGGCCTCACTGTACGATGATGTGCGGCGCGGACAGCAGCACCGCCACCGTCGCGATGATCGTGAACAGGCTGAACACGAACAGGCAAAACCTGTGGGAAAACGTGGCAAGTCAGATCATCATAATCGTGATCAGCCTCCATAAGTCAGGTGGAGTTCATAATGAACATGACAAAGTAACCTGCCAATGTCATGCTTTTCTGTTTATCCATTTTTATATAAAGGGGCACGATTTAAGTTTATTTACCCAGTTTACAGATGTAGTGCATAATTATTTTCCATCGTATTTTCACGGAAACTTACGAACTTGCTATTTCAGTTAGTTTCGGTACAGAAAGTACTGATATTGACTGAACTATCATGACAAATACGAACGTTTCCGAGAAAATACGATGGAAAACAATTATGCACTATATCTGTACTTGACTGGCAAGACCATAATTTAAATATAATCCAATTCTAAAAGCGGTTTATAATTGTTAGTCCCTAATTTTATTGTCATTCGTAATGATATGTTTGTTGAGAAACAGACAAACAGCCGTATTCGAACAATGAGATACGTCAAAAACAAGTGTCAAAAGTGACGTTTCTTCAAACAAACACTTCACTTTCGATACTTGTTTGACACTGACATATCCGATACATTTCGTTTCAATCATTAACGTATATATCTATGGACTGGCCTTACGGGCACTAAAAATGGTACTAGTTTAGCGGTGTGCCTCACGAATTCCAGCCAATCGTGCAACTAGTTGCGACCAATAGCGCGCGTGATGCGAACTCATCAACCAATCGCGCGCGTGTGGCGAACTCATCAACCAATCGCGTTGTAGCGGTGTCACACCGCTGTACTGGCCCCATTCATTCCCCATTCTTATTGCCCGTAAGGCCTATCCTGAGATATTATACGTCAATGATTCTAACAAGCCGTTGATAATTGTTTGTAATGATATTTGTGTTTATTAGAAAGAGAAATAATTTACCAGAGGTTTGTTAAATGATTTTATGTATATACTTAGGAATTGCACTAACCTGTCCACAACCATAGCCGCGAACTTCCAATCGCTGATGACCTCCGCCTCCTCGTCCGCCTTCTTCATCCTCGCCGTGATGAACTGCAGCTCCCTCAGGATCAGGTGCAGCTCTCGGTGGTGGCCCACGCCCACGTCCTCCATCGTCGACGGACGCACGAACGAGCGCCGGAAGTCGGTGCGGAAGATGGAGCATCTGGGGGAGCTTGAGAGGTGACTTATTTTTGAAGTAGGGTAGCACTATACGGGCCACCTCACACTAGCGTCTCCCGAGCGGCGGTGTCTAGTTAACTCTATGGCTGCTGCTCGACGCAAAGTTATAATATATATTTTTTTTTTTATAGCGCAGCTGCGACGCCATATTCCATAGCGCTGATTAGACGCCGATGCCAAAAGACGCCAGATTAATATAATTTCACATGTAAAGGAAGCTAAATTTATTTTATTAAGTACGAAGAGAATCTTTAAATTATATGGATTCTTAACTACGATTAATGTAAGACTGGGGGATCTTGAGGTGTCACTCATTTTTGAAGTAGGGTAGCACTATACTAGAAGGAGTAGGCGTTGAAAAAAAAACCCGTGTTACAGGTCGCAAATATTTGCCGTAAAGGTAACAGTCCATTTCCAACGACAGCTGCACTACTGTTGCGACGTTACTGTCATTAATTGTCTTGTCATTCATTTTACTATGGAAATTGACAATAACTTCGACGTGTCGGAGCAGTAGTGCAGCTGCGGTCAGCAATGTAATGTTACCTTAACAGTTAACCAGTTAGAGTTAGACCAATGGCAGTGATTTTGATAGCCCAGACTCTGCGTCTCCCGAGCGTCGACGTCTTTACTCTATGGCTGCTGCTCGACGCAACGTTGGCGTAACTGCGCTGCGAAGCCATTTTCCATAGCGCTGATCACACGCGACGCTCGGAAGACTCTAGTGTAGGTTTATTGGTATTTTAACTTCGGAAAAACAATACTCTATAAAACAATATCAACAGCCCTATCAAAACAGGCCGCACAAACAGGATACATGTTTACTGACTTCTCTGACTATTTGTTTCTCTTATTTGACATATTTTTGTAAGAGTAATATTGGAGTTCGGAAGTCACGGCCTGTGTTGTGATTAGACCAAATTTATGAGTCTTGAACTTATGATTTGTTCGATAAGACCTAGGGTGTGTACAGTCGCCATCAGATATATAGGAGCGGCCAAGGTGTTCACAATATCTGAACACGCGCTCTAACGCCCTGACAATAGAGGCGTGTTCCGATATTTGTGAGCACCTTGGCCGCTCCGATATATCTGATGGCGACTGTACACAAGTGAAATGCTTAGTTGTTGTTGTAATAGTAGGGTAGTAATTGGCGCACAAAATTGTACTCGTTTTATGAAGTGACTGTGTATAACATTTGCTTAAATAATGCAGAAAAAGTTATTTACTTTGTATTTAAGTATAATCATCGTCATTATTTATAAAAAGATATCCAATTTAACATCGCATTATGAAAGTATGTTTTACACATAATAATTTACCAAGCAATTAATTCACATTCATAAGCGAGTCCGGGTGAGCCGAGATCTTTTGGAGATTCGTAACAAATGTAATGGAAGCTCTGTAGTAGATTTGAAACCATTGTTTACTGTATTTAAATTGAATTATTGTTCTCTCGTATGTGAGATATTGTATTGTGAAGTGAAGAGAGTTGTGTTAAGAGAAATAAATATAAGTAAACCATCTATCAATCAAGACCTAGAAATTTATGACCCCCTCGCTGCGCCGGGCACCTCCCCCCTTATGGGAACCTTAACCATTACATTAATTACACATAATATAAAGACAAGGCGAATGAACTACTTCGCCGGTACAGTTTAATTAGACGAGGATTAGAAGTAATCTCCCGAGTAATTACAATTTACATTAAATATTTACTAAATGTATTAGCAGCTACGTAAAGTGGAAGATTAAATGGGATAGAGACACGCTCTCCTGATCATTATGAAGATCACATAAGGTTATTCTCTTGGGGTTCAATGTCCTAATACTAGTACAAATTACCTAATAATGAAATTTAAATCTTAATTCGATGGAACAGAGTTGCTTTTGCTTTGATTCGTTGGATTTTACAACAAAACAAATTAAACTCTATTTTCTAATACATTTGATTCAAATTCGATTTCCAATTTTCCTTGTTATGTATGGTAGGCCGCTTGAGGCAATAGTACTCGTATTAGCGCCGAAACAATGTCATAGTTTTAAATCCGTTAATGTAGAAACTAACTAACGGCGCGAGTCGGGAAATGAATTAGAGATTCACTAGATATGAAATAGTAAAAATATGTGACGTTCCACGGCAAAAGGTACGTTATGGCGGCTGGCGCTTACGCTATTATTAACGCCGCTCCAATATTCAGCTGGGGCAATGGTACCTTTTGCCGTGGAACGTCACATATCTTTACTATTTCATATCTAGTGAATCTCTAATTCATTTCCCGAATCGAGCCGTAAGTTTTATAAACGAATGTAACGAATAATGATGATCAAAATAAAACATGTAGGTATCAAACTCTACTGCATTCCTAATTCAATTTTAACGCTACTTAAAAATACCTGAATAATCTAAATATATAAACGTGAAAGACCTGACTGACTGACTGACTGACTTAAATCAACGCACAGCCCAAACCGCTGGGACTAGAAAGTCCAAATTTGGCAACTAGATTCCTTATAAGGTCTAGGTGTCCACTAAGAAAGGATTTTTCAATATTCATCCCCTAAAGGAGTGAAATGGGGGTCCAAAGTTTGTATGGGGAAACAAGATAAGTTAGACTATTTTATTCTCATTTTATTCCAAATTTCACAGGAGTATTCCTAAAGATAAATGAGTAAACACGTGTTTCAGGTTTTTTGAAAATTGAACCCCTAAGAGGGGGAAAAGTCCCCAATAGGGTTGATATCTCAAAATATCAATATGGGTATCGTTTTCATTGTATTTTGAGACGCTAATAACAAAAATGGCATCAAAATTAAAAATAACGTAGCCGAAGTGAACAATCATCCCCTGGTGGGGGTGCAATGGGGTTGAAATTTCAAAATATAAATATGGGTATCATTTCCATGGTTTTGTGGGACGCTATTTACAAAAATGGGATCAAAATTAAAATATAACGTAGCCGACGTGAACTATGGCCCCTGGTGGGGAATGCTAATTACGAAGATATATAAATGCAAGTGTCCTGACTGACTGATTCATCAACGCAGAGCCGAAACTACAAAAGATAGAAAGTTGAAATTTGCACACTAGATTACATTTATAAAGTGTGTGTGTGTGTAGTGTGTGTAGAGATAAGAAGCAATTTTGAGAAATTCAACCCCTAAGGGGGTTAAAAAGCGGATGGAAGTTTGTATGGGGTTCAAGTTTTATTTTAAGCTAGGAATTTAAAACTTCGTAAAAAGATATATTATTAAAATACAAGAAAACTAATTTCAGCGTTTTAGAAAATTCATCCCCTAATGTGGTGAAAAAGGGGTTGAAAGTTTGTATGGATATCAAAAAAAATTTCGAACGCGGGAGTCGCGGGACTTGAATCTTTGTATTTGGGGATATAATTAAAAGACAGGAAAAATTATTTCAGTGTTTTGTAAAATTCATCCCCTAACAGGGTTAAAAAGCGGTTGAAAGTTTGAATCCATTACAAATGCTTTGAAACTTCTTAGAAAGGCATAATAGCTGATTACAAAAAAAAAACGATTGCAACGTTTTTGGAAATTCAACCCCTAAGAGAGTTAAAAAGGGGATGAAAGTTCGTCTTGGGGTGCAAATTTAATGTTAAGCTAGGAACTTCAAACTTTACAAAAAGGTATTAAATTAAAATGCAAGAAAAATAAATTCAGCGTTTTTGAAAATTCATCCTCTGAGGTGGTGAAACAGGGGTTGAAAGTTTGTATGGATATCAATTTTTTATTCAAACGCGGGACTTGAATCTTTGTATTTGGGGATATTATTAAAAGATAGGAATAATGATTTCAGCGTTTTGTAAAATTCATCCCCTAACAGGGTTAAAAAGCGGTTGAAATTTTTAATCCATTACAAATGCTTTGAAACTTCTTAGAAAGGCATAATAGCTGATTACAAAAAAAAAGATTGGAACGTTTTTGGAAATTCAACCCCTAAGGGAGTTAAAAAGGGGATGAAAGTTCATCTTGGGGTGCAAATTTAATGTTAAGCTAGGAACTTCAAACTTTGCAAAAAGGTATCAAATTAAAATGCAAGAAAAATAATTTCAGCGTTTTTGAAAATTCATCCTCTGAGGTGGTGAAAAAGGGGTTGAAAGTTTGTATGGATATCAAATTTTTATTCGAACGCGGGACTTGAATCTTTGTATTTGGGGATATTATTAAAAGATAGGAATAATGATTTCAGCGTTTTGTAAAATTCATCCCTTAACAGGGTTAAAAAGTGGTTGAAAGTTTGAATCCATTACAAATGCTTTGAAACTTCTTAGAAAGGCGTAATAGTTGATTACAAAAAAAAGTAACTGCAACGTTTTTGGAAATTCTGCCCCTAAGGGTGTTAAAAGAGGGATGGAAGTTCGTCTTGGGGTGCAAAATTTATTTTAAGCTAGGAACTTGAAACTTTGCAAAAAGGTAGGTATTAAATTAAATTACAAGAAAACTAATTTCAGCGTTTTTGAAAATTTATTCCCTAACGTGGTGCAAAAGGAGTTGAAAGTTTGTATAAATATCAAACATTTTTTTTCAAGCTTTCAAGCTAGGAACTTCAAACTTGGTAAAAGGGCATTAACATTATATTAAAAATTTGTATTATAAAGTTTGCATCGATGAAAATTATAGGTACTCAAGATGTAAAATGTTCAAGATAAGAGTCCACGCGGACGAAGTCGCGGGCAACAGCTAGTGTTATGATAAATTAGGTACTGAAATTAATAGTTCAAATTATAATAATAGCTTGGTAGTTAGGATTATACCACAATTATGCAGTGAGCCAAGCAAGATTAACTTAATGAACGCCGTTAACCGACTTAGCCCGTAATATTAGGTACCTTGATGTCGCATTTTACTAATTACCCAGGAAGCTTTATAGAAAAAGATACTTGGCCAAGGGAACTCGAGGACAATTCAAACTTACATTTGACATCAATATGATATCTAAATGATGTCATTTTGTTCTCACATTGCATTCGCCTGTGCATCTCACTTTCGCCAACACACGTAGTAAGTTCGAGCGATTAGCGAAACACACACGCGAATGATAACTTAACAACATCATTCAGATATATCATTTAGATGTCGTGCACGTTCGAATTGGCCTGATATATACGATATATGATAGTTTACTTAACTCTTGGGACTGCCGCGGACCAGGCCCAGACTGTCGAGAGAGACTGTGCCTGCGCGTTCTTGACGAAGAAGTATGAGTTTGCGGCGCTTGCAATGGAAACGTTGGGCCCGTGGTCGTCTGACACCAAGGATTTTGTCCAAAAAGTGTCAGTTCGGCTGATAGGCATCTCAGGCGATCATAGGGCTGGCGCTTTCTTTGCTCAGAGGCTAAGCCTGGCGGTGCAGAAGGGCAACGCCGCTAGTGTTTTTGCGACCATGCCGGAAGGGAGTCATTTGGGGGAAATCTTTTATATTTAGTATTTAGTTTTAAGTTGTGTTTTGTGTTAGCATAAGTTTAATTTACTTGCGTGTTATTGACCGATGCGTAGCGAAGGTCTACGTTTTGACTCGGGCATTTTGCTTTCGTATGTCCGTCCGGATGTTCTCCTCTACAGGTCACAATTCTCAACCGATTCTCGTGAAATTTTGTGACCAGATTCTATGATTAAATAATTTTTTTATGTCAATCCAGTTTTTGGAATTTTTCAAAAATGGCGGAGTCGTGATACCTCGCGCCTAAACAAATAGTGGTATCGATATCATAAGAGTTTTTTTTTTGAGATATGTTTATAGATTAAATGGCCAAAAATTAAATTTCGTATTGTGTTTTTTTATTTAATATATTTAAAGCTCTTAGCACCATGTAATTTAAAGCTCTGCTCGCGAGGTCTACAGCTCACAGAGCCACTAGATTTAATACGGTTTTATATTGTGGGTAATTTGATTGTGACGTCACACGCTAGTGTTTTATATAAATTCCATAGTAGCAAAATCGTTTTGACAATTCGAAAAAAGGAACTGATTTGACTAGTAGTCAAATACCCTAGTTTACTTAAGCTATAGTATTTATTTGTCTTGGGGCCATTTGTTGCCTGATAAAAAAGAATACATAATTTCATCTAAAAAAATTGGTGCGAACACGCATAAATACAATATCAAGTCCCATATTTTAAACTTAGAATTCCGTTTCTGTTCCAAAATCAGAAAAAAACATTCAAGCAAGTTCCCGGGAGATAGGGAATCTCATTATTTAGAAGCAGTTACATAAATTAAAAGCAAAAAGTCGCGGCTGTCACGTAACTTGTAAGCTTAACAAAGCTTCGAAGTTGAGTCGTTTGCCGCGGATTTAAGTCTGCCTTCCCACGGGGAGGCGTGTCTTCCTTCCACAGATTACTAGCCTAGAGTGGCATATATGAGTTCGTATCCAGATTTACAGTCTCATCTTATGTTTCCGTTTCCAACAGATAACACAAAAGGCCCAATATTATGTAATTGACGGGAGACATGCGTCAGGAATGGTTTAGGTAATAAGAATGACACATGATAATATTTTGTTGGTGTCTTTTGTAGGTACCCACAAAAGACACCACTTTCGTTTTTCTGTGAGTACCTACGAGTATTACATCATATAAGATGACGCATGCTAAATTCATAATAATTCATAATTCTTTATTGCAACCATGGTACAGTATAGATGTCTAATATAATATATGTACAATGTCTCACATACATACACATACATAGGCGCTGCAGTAGGTACTATTTTGTATTTACCTAAAATTTAGTAAATACGTGAGCGTAACCGAAGTTTACTAACAATGCATGATTAAATTGAATACATCTACACAAATGAGCACCCAAGTAGGTAGATATATACATAGAGTACCTATTATAGTGTGTGTGTGTGTGTGTGCAAGTAAATAGGTATATAAATATGTGCAGCTCGTAACAATAACACCTTTTCATGTAACAGAGCACCTAAATGTGTTAGATGACCGCGTATCTTTGTATCCTGCACAGTATCCTTCACAATATGGAGTCTATGTGACGTACTCTATGCTACCTATTTAAGAACCTGTATGTTAATTTGTGTGCTTAGTAAAATAGCTCGTTGATGAGGTTGCGTTTTAACTAAAATACGAATTGCCTCGGCGCTTTAAGCGTGATTACGCGAGTGATTTAGGCCCAACTAGCTGTATAGAGTCTCTGTAAATCAGGCTTATGGAGGCCGTATAGACGTTTGGGGTGAATGGGGCTTAGCGCGGTAAGTGGTGTTTTAATAACGCTTGTAATGTTGGCAAAATCATAGGCTTAAGCTTTTATTCTTACTGACGATGTGTAAACTGTAAGCTTTAAATAGTATTGAATTAAGTAGGTAACTATCAAATAGTTTTAAACAATGCTTTAAGGGGTTGGTGTTATTTGTTTATGGAAAACAACAGTTTCGTATAAACTTTGTGACTTAAAAAGTTGGCAAAATTATAGAACTATTTTAATCATTAGGGGGAGGCCTATGTTTGGCAATGATCCTATGTCTCCCTGTGGCTAAGATCATAAAATCAGTGAAATGAAGTAAATGGAGATACGTGTGCTTAAAGATAGACCGACAATCTATTGAAATGGGAGGTTTACGATAGTTACCGGATGGACGTGAACAATATGGAAATATCATGATCATTATGGATCTTTGGAGGATTTATATCAAACATTGGCTTTATTGGCTTCGTAGATACACATGGCACCTTACTGTGGTGGTAATTCTGTGGAAAATCACGACATCCACTACTTGATGGACAATCAAGAAAAACCTCATAGTTCTAAATTTATCACCAACGCAACGACAACTTAGAACAGATGGTCCTGGCGCGTACGTACAAGAAAGTTGCGCCAACTTAAGAGAAATAATAAAGGATGGCTCACGCTAGAACGGTCCGGGTCCGCGCCGAGGCGTCCAACACTTCGTTTTCTATAGAAAGAATCACTTATTACCGATCATAGAAAACGAAAAGGCCTCGACCCGGACCCAAACTGGCATAGCATGCGTCATCCTTAAGTCATTAATAAGCATATTACCCTGGCCCGAGGTTCCCCGTCGACGCCGTACTGTTAGGCGCTGGCGGACCGTGCCGGAAGTCATCGTCTATATCCAGCACGTTGGCCAGCAGCGACTTCGACGAGCGCTCCTTTAGCTCCAGCTCACGCATCCGGTTGGACAGCATGATGGTCTTGCGGGTGATCTTCTTGCCCGGCCTCGACATCCGCAGTATCCATGGCAGCCATTGCAGGAGCACGGATTTTATCTGGGACAAATCAAGCTTGATGCTGTTAAACTGTCAAGGTTTATACTTAGTTCAAGAATGATCAATTGATCAGTGTCGCCTAAACAGTTCGTACGAAGTTAAGGGGGCCTTTTTCATTTATCTCTTTCGCTGCTTAGTCATACAGACAGCAAACGCATAATGAAGTTTAAATAATGTATAGAATCATTCCGCAAACGGATTAGGCCACACTGGTCTAATTGGCAGTTTGTAATATTTTGAATATAATTTCTATGTTGATTTCGCTGATTCCACAAACGCCTGGTCAGTCTTTTAATATTTAAACATCCAAATGCCCAGTTAAACTAATCTATTTCCGTGGTCTCTAAACTCAATCATATCTTAACATTCTCAAATAGCATCAGACTCCCTTAATGAGAGTTATACCTAATATCAGAGGCCCATTTCTCGAACGATATTAGTCTAATATTATTAGTGTATTTTCATGACAACCCATACGGTTTGACAGTTCGTGGACTAATAATATTAGTCTAATATCGTTCGAGAAATGGGGCCCTGAACGATTGAACTAATACCTACGCACACTGTTATGACACAACTTACTATGATTAGTTATAATTTTTAATATCGAATTAATATTTATAGGTAGCGAACAATTGAAACACCAGTATTTGTTTTAAACTGGCAGGTGGGAAAGTGATTCGATCAAACAAACATTCTTACGTAAACAAAAACAATAAACTTCAATCTGTGATGTCATATATTTCTCGAATGGTATTAGTCAAATAGGTATTATTAGTGTGTTGCCATGGTAACCCATACGACTTGCCAGTTCGTGGGCTATTAATATTTGGGCCCCAGTTGAGCTCCTGTTTATTTGCTTCTCCTGTTTTTATAATATAATTCGATTATTAAAAAGCAGCAACTGTGACCTCGGTAATTATAGGTACTCAGTGCAAATGGATAATGCATGTATTGGAAATGGATAAAGTATGTTATTCGCAATATTAATGACAAAGGACTGTTTTGGAAAATATTTAATTTATTTAGCTCGCATTCGTGAACGTGGTATTAACATTATACCGGATGAATCTTATTATAGAGTTTAAAATTAAGGATTAATTTTATTTCTCAAATTTAACTGTATTTTTATACAATTATTGTTGTTAATTGAATTTTAGATAGGTACTTTGTTTACTCTAAAATTACATTAATTCCGTATTCCGTAGTTGTTATCAATTGCACTAGTACCAGTAATTGACAATAATAAAAAATGTAGCTTCATTTTAGTCAACCATCAAACTACCCAAGTATAATTTTATGACATAATAATATACTTAATATTATTTTCCCCAAATTCCATATGCTATTTGAAAACACGCTCTAATTTCTGCTTTATCATGCATACAAAGATCAAAACACAAGGAAAAATTAAACGCACTCGACCGAATCTCAAGAGGTCCTTGGAGGGCTACCGCGAACGTTGATATTTCGTCTTTCTCCATTTCCACCTCTCTAACTATATTGAAATGACAGAGATGGAGTTACATGAATTTCATCCTTGGCAATAAGCCCCTAGGGTTCTATTCCTGAGCCTTTCCGCGTCGTTATGCGTTTAATTTTAACTTGTGATGTGATCTTTGAATTCATATTACAACCAAAAATCCTTTTACCTTTAAATTACCCTCAATTTGTTTCAGACCAAGAGTTGTTCAATATTTAAAACCCCAGTGTATAAGTTAATCAACAAACTAGTTTCTAAACACTATCTACTATACGATACAATTATCTACACATAAAGCTAAGCAAAGCATTAGGGTTCCCCCACATATGTTGACGCGGAATCGGCAAAGTCCGATAGGAAAAAGCTTTATGCCTGCGCAATAAGAGCGAAAAAGTCGTTATTCGGCTCGGCCTGCATCGACCGGCGCCTGCCGACGCGTCGACGGCTTTTTCGTTCCTATTGCGTGGGCATAAAGCTTTTGTCTATCGGCTTTTGCCGAATGCGCGTCGATATATCTGGGGATATATCTTACTCACCCACTTCGGCATCTCGTACATATCAGCGGAGCGGTGATGGTAGTTTATCACCACGACGGTCAGAACCACGGATGACGCGACCATAAACATGATCCAGTTAAAGTACGTTCCTGTGTACAAGAGACCGTTGAACGAGGGTGTGATCCTCGCTTTGGATCCTTGCTCAAGATGTGTGGCAGTGCTTTTATGTTTTTGTGGACGTGTTTCTACTACGTGCTTTGGGTTCTTATTCGTGTCAATTTTACCATTTTTAGTAGTGCTGTGATGATATATTTATACTTTAGGAATAAGTATGTACATAAGTATACAAGCAGAATTACCGTTTAGGCAATATTTCCCAGGAATAATTCTTGGCAATATTGTTAATTTAGCCATCATTAATAGCTTGTGGTGATATTATTTTGGGAATATCGCAAGCAGTATTACACTTTTGGGCAATAATTCCCTGGAAAAAAGGTATTGACTGCATCGTGGACATGGTAGCACAATAGAGCTCACAGTGCACAATTGTAACTAGATTCTAAACTCTAAACGAATACAAGCTACTACTTTCGGCTTATATGCCTTATTTTCTACACACGGATAAGCTAAAACAATTACTCACCCATTGAGGCATCTCGTACATATCAGCGGTACGATGGTGATAGTTAATGACCACGACGGTCAGTACCACCGATGACGCCACCATAAACATGATGCAGTTAAAATAGGTCCCTGCACATAATAGACCATCAGCGAGTGGCTAAAACCTAGCTCTCAATTTATACTTAAGAATGTGACGTTGGGACGTTCTAAAATACTCGCTGCATTTTTAAGCAATATTGAACTTAGGAATTATAATATATGTCGCTTAACTTCAAACTCGGGCAAATATCTACCCTATTACCTTTTCTTAATACCAAAATCGCATAATCTGACAAATGGATTAACCCGAGTTTGAAGTTAAGCAAATCATATACTAGAATGTTTTCGATGGGCCAGTCAATTAGATTGGCAATATTTGCAAGAATTCACTTGAACAATATTGCCAAAAATGCACATCACTAATTTCGACTGCATCGTGGTCATGGTAACAACAATTATACAACATGAATGAACATGATCCTAGAACTACAACCGGCTAACTATCGCTCGTTCTACAACGAAAAGCTAAGCGGACTCACCCACTGTGGCATCTCGTGTATGTCGGCGGTGCGGTGGTGGTAGTTCAGCACCACGACAGTTAGCACCACCGACGACGCCACCATGAACATTATGCAGTTGAAATACGTCCCTGAACATAAGGGCACTGTTACACATCCCAACAAACGATCCCACCCAAAATCTCACTAACTCTGACCTACATACTATACTAACAAAGGCATATTCATATTTGTTAATTTAATAATTTGATTGCGACCTTAGTTTAGTTCAAGCGCTCGTGAATTGTGGACGTCACGAACTAATAAAATTAAATTTTCTACAATATTTTACAAATTTGAATACACCTTTTCTTGTCCTTTGGATTAATGCAAGAATCAAATCATTAGCAGATTTCCAGCGCCTCTATGAATTAAAATCCACGAGGGTTTGAGAATTGTTTTGAAAATTACTCATCCATATTTTACAATATCAGGGCACGGAACACTGTATATTAAAATAACGTTACGTGCAGGAGAAACGGGTTGAAAAATATATGCTCAATCTGGAGCTGGGGATAAATCCAGCACGTACCGTCAATTTTAATTAATATTCACTGGACTTAATAATAATTTGTCGACAGCAAACAATTACACACAAACTATGAAAAGGTTAAATTTATTTTGAAAATGTAAAGTACTTCATAGCTTAAATATAAATCAAACTGAATTAGGAAACTGAGGGAAATTGTTTGATGTTCGACTAACTGTCATAAATAGAAGTGTTTTTTTTATGAAATAACACATAGGGTGACTGCTCTAGTTATTAGCCAGTATATAGTAATTGGCCACTCCTTGCAAATCAGACAGAAACAAGCCAATTGAAACCTTATTATTAAGAGTGGCCAATTACTATATACTGGCCAATAACTATAGCACTCACCCTAAGAAGAATGGAAAACTTTGAACTATCACACCAAGATACCAAAGCAACACTAGAAAGTGGCATGAATGAATTAAATATTTTTAGTCAGCACAAAAACACTTCAGATCAGGACAGAATAATTCACTTTTAAAATCACAATAAGTATGGTTGTAACCAGGGAAAGGATAAACACAAGATTAAAATTATGCGCTCATTGTGAGTTTTAGATAAAATTTAAATAGTTAGTATGGATTTAAACGTCTTTATAGATACATTTACTACCGACATCAACGTCATGCTATAAACTACATAATTCATGCAGTATCGATAACCATATTATTACTTTATTTACTAATCTATCAATAGATTTACATTTAATTCAAAAGTTATTTCAAAATTTTCTACTAAAATGATGACATTTAGGTATTGTAGCCGCCGTGCAGGTTAAGATCTCGACGACTCAAATAAAAAGATTCGATTTGAAGTAAACTATTATAATCTTTCCAAAGTTACTGGTTTACAAAGGTTCCTTGACTAACATGTGTTGGAAAACACCATTTACATTAAAAAAAAACAAAACGGCTGCAGATTCGATGCTGAATGTGCCAAACTTCAGTCAATCTCTTATAAGAGACGCATTGTAATTATAATAACCGCAAAAATCCAGAAACCTCACTTTTGAAAGAATAAGAATAAGATTTTTTTTATTGTCCACTGTGTACATGGTAGCAACAGCTGCCCTTTGCGAACAAACTAACAAACCATATCCAAAAAATGTTATTTGTGTTATTAACCTGTTATTACATTCAGAAGACGCTAAATTAAACATTGATCGTCCATTTTCCTCTTAACTAACATCTAAATACTTTTCATGTTTCAATTTTAGCTTCCTTAGCTAAAAAGAAAGATTTTTTTATATTACCAATATAAATAAGGAGTTATTTAGCAAATCGAAGCCAGATCTTCAATGGTTTAATAAATTAAATAAAGCATTACATACATGCATTTAACAAGCTTTTACGCCAATCTAGACTTTTATTTTCTATATATTTTAATAAAGATGTTTTAAACTACGGATAAAATGATTATAAGTAATAATAATTTTTATTTAAAATATCATGATTTAAATTTTACGGTGTATTTACCGGGCAAAGTTAAAATGTATTAAAACTTAAATTAGGTAGAGATAGTTTATAGAAATGAAAAAATCTAGATTCGTAAAACAGTATGCAACTACATTAATCTGGAACATTATCAAAGGAATTGAGAACAGAATCTTAGGTTAGAATACCTTTGTTAATGTACCAATTTATCAGTTAACATTTATGAGGTCCTATTCCAAAAGTTCGTTCTTATCTTTATGGATCACTTTATTAATGTCTCGATATAAAGAAAATACATGCAAAAGGAAATAATGAATGTGTTTTGAAATAGGACCATCTATTTAGAGGACAGAGGCAGACCAGAAGATGAAAGCCGTCGTTCGGTACTTGGAGGCTGGACCTTCGCAACCCGTATCCACTTTGATGCTTTAGTATACGTTTAACTTTAAACTATTTAAACTTGCCTTGAAAACAAGCGACAATCCTACAATCAAAAGCGTATTTACATTTTATTTTTAAGAGGAGAGTTGTGCTTTAGATCTTTATTGAAATATATTATTACCCACATGCGATTCTCGATAAGTCATCAACTAAGTCCGAAAATCGGGAAAAAATGTAAAGTAATTAATATGTAAATGAATTATGGCAACTAATAAGCTAAGTTTAAAATAATTTAGTATTTTAATACATTACAAGAAGATTAATATTACTAGAATCTTGGAGAGAGGTACAGAGTTTAAGATTTAGCGCGTTAGTGCAGTTCTATCTGAAGTGAGGCCGAGCGTAAGATTGCAGACCTCAGGAGATTTTTATTTCATTTAGAAAGGTTTAAAGACAAAATCTATTCGTAGCCAATAATTTAAGCAACAATGCATTCCTTTTATATTTGGTTTTAAGTGTTTAAAGAACGGTCCGAGGAATATTTTGTAGAGTCAGACCGAGAAAAGTCTGCAGTGATTTTGATAGCCCTCGCAGTGCAAGTGTCATTTTAAACGTCAAACTTCTATGAAATTATGACGTATAAATAACACTTGCACTGCGTGGGCTATCAAAACCGCTACAGACTTTTCTTGGTGTAATTCTATCTGATTACCAAAATATATGAAAATAAACCTCAAGACGCATTCACTATTTTAAATTTTTTTTTTTTTATTAAGTTATTAAAGCAATAAACTTTTTTGATCAAACGCGTGGGCCTTCTCACCTATCAGGGGGATGGCCTCTGACGTTTTTGTGATAACGTGCCCCACCAATAGGGAGAAAACTGTTTGCGACAGGAGGATCGTAACACCTGTAAAGATCAATATTATATTCTATGAAAAACAAAACTCTATGAAACATATTGTTAGAGGTATGTCGTAGAAACCTCGAATGGGAATTCCTGTAAGTGTGCTGTCGGTACAGGAGCTCAAGTAAAATCATAAACAGAATTAATTAAAAACCATGCAGAACATTTAGAATCATTTTTAAACTAAGAATTAGCGTTTAAGTAATCTCTTATGGCCTTATATTAATATATTATAAAGAAGAGTTTAGAAGGGTTCTTAAAACTACCACCCTCCAAGTATCCGGCACACTGCATCTCGTCGATTTTCTTATTTTTAAACATCCAGTAAGTACATATAAAACATTAATGTGACGGACATGGAATCGATTACGTGAAGAAAGTGTAAAGAAGACAAAAGGTGTAACATTTAATTCAGAAGTTGTGCAATTTACTTACCTTAGGATCCGTATATACCAACGCCAAACTTTCATGCCATGCCACTGGTTATTGCGATATATTTTTTATATTTACCTACTTAATAACCTCAAAAATTAATAAAAACAGAAGACTCCAACGATCGGAAATACTATATCACGAAATCGATTCCAACAATACTTAAAAATGAAGTTTAGAAAATACTGGATCCAAACATTTAACACAAATTAGAAACACCAAATATATTGCGATGTTCAAAAGCAAAGCACAAATAGGCAAATACATTGATAATGACATTTATGTCGGTAATCAAAGCTTAATTAAACATGTTAACAACCTTTGATACAAAATGATTTAAACCATAACTTTACGCACGTAATTAACTTCTTGTAATGTTTTAAAATAACTTTTAATTCAAATTTATTTATTAAATAAATGATAGCTAATAAAATTGAAATAAATGTGAAGAATGAAATGAAATCAAAGTGACGGGGCATGACGTGAAGAGTGAAATAAAACATGGATCAGTGGGATGGGGCAGCATTGTTGTTGTTTGGGCAGTGTACCTAACAAGGGGATCGCGTCGGAGACCTGCGGCAGGGTCTCGGCTACCAGGTTGAGGAACACCGTCAGCGAGAGAAGAATAGTGACTCCTGCAATCAAAGACAATGTTAACAACCCTACAGAGGCCCTCGATTTTCACAGGGCAGTATTAAGCCTCTTAAGCCTACATTTATCCTAGCAGTTCCCCGATATCTTGTGCAAGCTTGCATGTCTAGCTTAGTTTGCATGATATCTCGAAAATCTTTTTCAATACACAACTCTCCAAATCCATCCAAATGCTGTGCTATGCGCCTTGTTCCTCGAAAAGTGGAGCTGAAAACACGATTATGACATCTACTCCTAACTATACTTACCACACTTGGGGTTCTAGTGTCAGGGGTACTAACATAGACACACAGTCATATCACAGCCTAAACACAATCTAATTTTTCACGCACACTGCTGCCGATATATTTTTAATCCTCCTATTAATTTAAAATCTTGCGAAATACTTCCTCATATCAGGCAATAAAAGTGACATAGCAGCAGCAGATTGCGTGTGTTACATGTGCCTACAGTGCGATACCTATTAGAGGCACTGCGTCCGATGTCGAAGGCATCTTTTCCGCCACGAGGTTCAGAAACACGGTCAACGATAATAATATCGTCACACCTGTCGGCATTTGCCAAAAAATCAATATGACAGTTCACTTGCTTAAATGTATTTTGATTTTTTGTTATCGTTAATCCCATATTCGAGCCTCTTAAGTCATTTTTGTTAGGCCATTTCGTACCCATATTATTCTATTCTAGTCCATCGGTATACTACACTTTTGAGCAATATTCGTGCCTAATTTTATGTAAATTTAAACATCTGATTACGATTAATTATAACAGAGAACTGTCATGCAAATTCTATTTGTATACCTAATCCCATTATCTAAGAAAGTTCACATATAATTTAAACTAATTTTAGAAATGATACTGACCGAGTGTTAATTTTTCTCCAGAGTCCGGTGGAAGAGTGAAGCCCAGCAGAGCCATCGAAGAGATAAGGACACATGGAACTATGAGATTGAAGAAGTAGTATAACGTTCTTCTTCTTATCATTATGGTGAAAGTTACATCCACGTAAGGCTCTGGACAACACGCATATGTTATCGTGTTCTTTTTTCCTGGCATTCCTGTGGAATAAAAATATTTTTTTTATTAGTATTTGAAACTTTACATAAATAGACGAAAGACTTAATCGCTTAAAAATAGAACAGTACTGAATTTACATTTACTGTATTTAAAAGAAAAAGAAAAAACATTGAAAAACTTACCTATTAAATACCACTCTCCATTTGTAATGAAGTCGGACAAATCGCCACCATTCTCATCCTTAAGCACCAGATCCAGCTGTCAGAACAAAACATGGTGAAGTCCCAAATATCGTACATTCTCTTATGATGCACTATCTAAGGGCTTAATCCGGGAACCAACCATGCCAAACCCTCATGTACCACGTATTTGCATGCTTAGGGAGCTCTCATGAAACTGGTTCATAGGGAATGTGAGATCCTCGAATAGTGTGCAGCTACGGTACACAGACTAAAGGGATGCAGAATCATGCTAAGAGAGTACAGATTATAACTAAAACACTGCCATACGGACTACACCGCAAATATCAATATTAGATACAGGGGACAAAGAATATAATAACATATAGATAAACGATTCCATGCCGAAACTGTTCGCAAAATAATGTCAGTGACAGTGAATGATCGACATCGTGCAGTTGTACATAAAAGTTTTTATGTAGACTATGAATAGATTCTTATATGGATAATATGTAGTGATGTAACAAAACGGTATAAACAAAACTCAAAACAAATGACAGATAAGCAGTAGCAAGTCAGGTTGCAAGCATGTGACCATAAATTATCAAAGCAGCACATAGTTGTTTTTAGGTATATCATGGAAAGCAGTTCCTATTTATATTCATTTCACAATTTTCAGAGAAGCAAGACAAAGTTGACTGCTCCAACTTTAAACCACATGTTAAAGAACTTAAAAACATGAATGTGCTACAATCGTAAGAAATTGAATATGGTTTATATATTTTACTATAGGTTATCCGTATGGCAGTTGAAATCTCAATATAATCGCTTGTAAGAGTGCTTCGTGTGAAGTTTTTGCTCCATGCAAAATAGTACATACAAAACGTTTGGGATATCCAACATCCTTCTGGTTTCTCACATGGTTCCCTTCATTATCAGCCCTACTTTATATCCTATCTTAGCCTTAACGAAAGACTGCTGTTACACCCGTTTTTTTAAACTATTGTAATTCAAAGTGCTTAATTTCTATAGAATGCAACAGCAGTTGATAACGCTTTAGCTGCGGCACGTAAAGAAAAGATTGGGGTAATCGCAATACAAACGTTTGCGTATGGACTCGAACGGAATGGGTTCGAGTAGACGCGCAAGCGCACGGTCGACGCAGCTAAAGTGTTGCTCACTATTCTATACCTGGTTGCCATCGTAGGTCCAGCTACCGAACTTCATGTCACAGTGTTGGTCGTCGAAGGGGAACCACGTGATGTCTATCTTGCATGTGCTCTTGAAAATGCCCGGAGGCACGTACAGGCAACTGCCGTTGTTTCTGACCACCACATTGGTCTGGTAGGTCCCGTCAAAACCCTCATCAGCACTAACAAACAATGGTATACATTGAAAAACAGATCTTTCAACAAAACGCCGATCGGATGTGAGTGTTTCTGTGTCATGTCTTTCCATCTATCTGACTAAGATTTTTTTTCTTGTAGGTATTTAGTTTCTTAGCTAGAAAAAAATATTGATCTCGCTCCAATAATAAATTTTGAACTCAGTCCACGATCCTTCATCGGCCCTTTTCAATCCGAAACAAATACTTAAAAGCTTTCTTTAATGAATAAAAGGGCTCTTTAAATTTCAATAAGCCCTTTTATAAGAGACGCCTTTGTAAGGATTCTTGGTTTTATATTTTTTCATTATTTTGAAGGTGTGCGGGCGTTAATTGTGCTTATTGAAATTAGGCCAAACTTTACGTAGGTAAAATAAAAAATCAAGCGTTTATAATATAGCTATAAAATTGCTAAAGAAAGGTGAATGGAGCCATTTAATTTAAACATAAAATATATTTTATCTTCTAAACTAATGTGTGTACTAGTTCTTAAAAGGTGTATAAAGTAGTTTAGTATTTATAGTAAGTGTTTAGTATAAAATTTATAGTGCTTCGGTTTCATCGGGGACCATTTATATGCTGCCGACAGTGATAAATAAAATGTTATTTTAAAAACACTCATTTATCACTGATACCGACAGGAATCATCCTCTCGCTCCACCAGACCATAGACTAAACGGCACATCAATCGTTCTTTCATGGTTTCCACTGCGAAACTGTCAAAGGACGCGTTGTGAAATGTTGCCATTTACTGAACATTATCAAAGGAGATCTGACAAGCGAGACGACGATTGTGGTGTCTCAAATCAGCGACTAGCGTGCCATGTACTTTTAATATTATTTAGGTGTGGCAACACTGAGTAGGAGTGTGAATCCACGCGGACGATTGTTACTCTAAAAAAAAGAGAGAAATATGGTTCGAGTACCAATCGTCATTCGGGCAAACCTCCTACTTTGTTGTCACTAATTTCAAAAATAAAAATTAGTCGGTTTATTTAATAAAAAGAAAAAGTTATGATTATTGAAAGTGCAACCATTTTTATTTATTTAAAAGGTTTTCAACGGGTTAACGCTGTTCGACGAATAAAGAATTGTTTTTAATGGACAATAGTTTTGTTTTCTATTTATTGGCCGAATAGCGCATGTTTATGAAAATTAAGGAATGGAAAATGCTTTGGTATTAATTTTTAACTACCTACTAAAAGAATTGTAAAATTGAATCTCAGTTTATCATCAGTACCAAGAACACAGTTAATAATACAAACTAAATTAGTTAAAAAACACGATTACAGAATTTAAAACACAATGTACTTAACTTGAACACTTTCCCTTCACAGTCAAGAAATCCTGTTCAGCATGAGTTAGTACATGCTAAGTACTCAAATGGATAATGTAAAGCGAAAGATGACTACCTGCTTACTGTCTCTGAATGTATCGTAAAAGTATAAAACTTTGCCCTTTAACATAACTTTGCCCTTTAACATAACTTTGCCCTTTAACATAACTTTGCCCTTTAACATAACTTTGCTCACCGCGTCACAGATCAGTATAAGCGAAATAACTTAAAAGTACATAGTTACAGATATACTTTCTGAAGAAAGTGAAGAAAGTGTATAAGTAACTAATAAAAGTACTTTCAGCTTAAGTTTTATACTTTTACGATATATTAATAATACTACGTGATCTTTATACATCTTGAAGAAAGATATTATGCTTAATAAATTATTATGCATAAGTAATAATCTATTTCTGTTTAGGTTTTTCTTCATATGGAAGAATTATGAATCTAGACTTCAAGGTTAAATTGTGGCTTTCCATTAGTGAAGGGTCCCTATACTCTCTATGCTCATACGCATAGAGTGTATAAATATATGCTTCATATGCATACAGAAGCCACAATTATTTAGGTTCCCTGCCTAAAAAACCCTCCCTCCTGTCTTGTTAAGAAAAAAAAAAATAAAAAAGAATATTGAGTTTCCCAGACAAATACTAAAATCTAAATATTCCCGGTTGTTATGTAGATAAGTTCTTCCTTAATTAATTATTATTGAAACTATTTTCTAACACTACCTGTACAATAAAACATAAGCATTGAATTCAAAGGTACTTTGATATAATTTACAGCTCGTAGAATTCCGTGGCGAACCCCACGAGAAAACGCCCCCATGCCCCCATCGTCTCTAATGTTAACACATTCGCACTCGCGATGACAGTTATCGTATAACAACAATAAAATATTCACGAACGCCAGCGTATGAGTGACATAATTCATGCGTTGTGCATTATTATTCGTGGGGCATTGTGCGCGCGTTAGCTGAATGCTTATAACCCAAGACGGCTCGGCTTCCTACATTTAATATAGCCAAATTTCAAGTGAAACGCAAATTTCAGGATGTTTATTTGACATACGCCAAATTTATATAAGAATTTATTGCTTAGCGTAGCTATCTTTATACTCTAGGCAGCTAGCTATTCTTAATTCTAGTTTTTGGACAGTTATATACACGCGTGTTATCTCTTAGTTAATATTGTCACTGTAGATACCCCAATCAATAAACTACTTGCAATATTATAAACTATAGTTAACCGACAAAAAATAAACTAATTTAAGTTTAGTACGAACCTACATAAAGCTATCATCAAATAAATTGTGATGGCTAAAGTCCTAATTTCAATGGTAACAAAGATGTGTTACGATATATTTGACCTCTTTGGCCGTCACTGTATATTTGGTGCAGAAAATATTTGACCCAGATTTTAAGTAGCTAACTACACTTCGTTCTCGTGTTTCTGAATTTGTACTAAAACACTTGACCTAGTCTAGTATCACTCAGAGTTTATACCAGTATTTATCAACTAACTAGTCTTTTTACAAGCACGTAGTTGAAGCAGTTTAGTTAGGAACTCGTAACTACGACAATTTGTCGTCGAGGCAAATCTCGCGCCCACTTGTAGAGCGTCCAACAAGTCCTTAACTGCTTAATCGTCGCTACATAACTGTTCTAGGTTCACAACTACAATTATAGTTGAAATGGCCCTATAACTCCTCGTATGCTGCCTGTTAAATTAGATCATTGAAAAAGTGACCGTGACATTTAATACAATATATTAAAATGCCCACGCACGGATCTGTGTCTAAGAATACGAGGGATTAACCCTATTTAGTTAAAGACTTGATTACTTTGACCTAAACTCATATACCATTTTTCCCTTCTATTGGTCTCAGAAATGCGTGATTAAAATCTCACGT
Source organism: Cydia splendana (assembly GCF_910591565.1). Taxonomy (NCBI): domain Eukaryota; kingdom Metazoa; phylum Arthropoda; class Insecta; order Lepidoptera; family Tortricidae; genus Cydia; species Cydia splendana. The sequence goes on from NC_085963.1 coordinate 4,432,093, forward strand.
GTTCCTCGTGAGCATCTCGTATGTATTATTAATTAAGTTTTAACTGACCTTTTTCTGAAAACTGTTTGACCCATTTATTGTTTTTAACTTTCTCTGATTTAATTGTGTGCAATGTGGCAAATGGCAACAACATCAGTATATTAAAGGGATATTGTAATATCAGTTCAATTTTTTTTTTCCAAATGCTAAACAGCAGCCTAAATTAACTACTGGCAGTATAATATTGTGACCATGTGTTATTTAATGCAATATAATACGAAATATACAAAAACAGCGAAACAAAGAAAAGGATGATATATATTTACTTTTTACGAAGCCTTATACAGGACACTACTTACTTTCCACCTTTTTCTCAGAGAAACTAAAGCAATAAACTTGACCCATAAATAACCAACCTCTTTTAATTACAACGACAAAAAGCCTCGGAACAAAAAGACGAGCAATTGGCCCGAGATTAAGTGGAGATAAGTCGTTGAGGATGGGAATTGAAAGCCGAAGCCGAAAGGCGAGGGAATCTCGTGAAGGGTGCTCAGCAATACCTATCGTGTAATAGTGTACGGGGTAACCACTCCGAGGCTGGCGGGCCGCCAAGTGTCGGCTTGTATCACACCGTGTCGTAAAGCCTTTTAATGGAATGTTAAAAGGGTTGTGTATTACGTGTGCTGCGCTGGATTTTCTGTAAAGCTATCTAGATTTAACTTTTATCACGTGCCAACATGTTTTAGTATGTTGTGCCTTGGAAATATAATAAGTTTAAGAGAGTTTTCTTCGTACTTAAATTTTTGGGTAATATGGCTCCATCGATACTGTCGATGATTTCGCCAACGTCAAAGTGGATCCCACGTGGGATATTATTAATAATTATTATTTGTAATAAATAAGCTTCAGCCGGTGTACGGTAAAGAATTATAAAATTATGGCCTCTGGGGCTCTACCCAGCCACGGCTAGTGGTAGAAATACCAAAGGCTCGTAGAGCACGACGTTGTTCGGTAGTTGGGTTTTGAGCTCTTGTAAGGTGATAGCTGGACTTTACAAGGACCCGCGTGGGCTACCCGGCGTTGACGCCAGAATGGTGGTTAAACGCGTTTCATGATTCATTTTTCATTATCAGCACACATCCACATTAATTTACTGCATAATACGCTATCAATATTACACTTTAAACAACATCCCCTCCTTACCTCTACCCTCCATAAATTGTTTGTCCCTATCCGTCATCTTGACATTTCTCGTTATTAGAATGAGACAAAATGTACCAGTGGTTTGTAAGAGGTTGCCAAGTCTTATGAAAAAGGGGGCTAGAGTATAGTTAGACGGTGTGAGCGGCTACGCTAGGCCGTCGACGGGAACACAAGCTAGACAGTAAACAACAAGTCTGTTACAATCCGTAAGTGATTTAAAAGCTTTTCATAATCAAATGGCTGGCAAGCCTGCTCGGCCGACGTTAGAGTAACGTTTAGACTGTTCCCTGTGCAGAAATAGACAAGCACTACCATAACTGTGTACTGTAACAGTATGGTAAGGGGCCTTCTAAACATGTCATAGTATGACAGAATGGTAAAATCGACGATCATGGTTCATTGAGACACTTAAGAGAAAATTTGGTGTATTTTAGACATGCTCGTTAAAAGTTGAATGATTCTTCTTTGATATTTTTGAAAGATAGAGAATAGAGAAGAGAAGAAAAGACGTGTTTTATGAGAATACTGCAATTTCTTTAACAATATTGAAATTGAAAAAAAAAATTATGAAAGATAGTTAACCAATTAAAACTATGTTTTTTTCTCTCCTGTCGTAGACAGTATGGCGCCATTTCTTTTAAAACACAGAAAAAATTGTGAAACGTTAAACTTAACCAGCTCTATAAATCTTTTTTATGGTAAAATATTGCCAGTGTTTATAAACTTAGGTAGGTATGTTAAATACTTACTTATTTTAAAGAATTTGTTATTTTCAAGCATCGGATTCTAGGGGGCAAATTGTATTACATCTCATTATTGGTGCCACGTCAATTACCTATAGAGGATTTTACTAATAATTACGCAGTTTTTTTAAATATAACATTATTTTTTTTTTTTTTTTTTTTTTTTTTTTTTTTTTTTTTTTTTTTTTTTTTTTTTTTTTTTTTTTTTTTAAACATTATATTTTTTTAAATTTCAAAAAGTAATTTTTACAGTTTATACACTAAATACCTACTTCTCAAATAACTTTTAGATGGACCAATCTCTGCAAAACATCGGTACAAGTGAACTCTGCTAAACATAGGCACATTGGTACAATGAACATGTGAACTGTACGACTCTCATTAAGTTTAATTAAACAACGCAACGTTCTGTGTAGTTAGAAACAGGGACCCGCGGTTTTGACTATATTATGTTGACATGGCAACTGTTTCAAGAAAATACTTGAACGCAAGCAATTTGGTAATGGGTAAACATTGGCGTCCTGATTATATTTTGGAGGCAGTTAACTTATCTAAAGCAAGCGTGTAGATAGGTTCCTACTTACTCAAGTTAATGAGTGTTATTTTAAACATTCATATCGAAAAACGGGTGTTCAATCTTGTTAATGAGGACAAAATGTCTACGATTGTTAGTTAATTTATGCCCGTTTAGACTATTCCCTGTGTTGTTTAGTTATTTTCATTTATATCGTTGTCTGAGTGCCCACAACACGATCAGTCAACCCTTCTTGAGCTTACTGTGGGGCTTAGTCAATTTGTGTAAGAATGTCCAATATTTATTTATTTTATTTACGCATTTATTTGATTGAGTCACCCCTAACAATAAAATGTTAGCAGCTCTGATTAATTTAGCTAAAATTTTGTTTTTTTGTAATATTTGTTGTGCCAGAAATTACCGAGGAATTTATAAGTAGGTAGTGTTACTATAATTTACGTACGTACGTACTGATAAACGTATATATCAATATCATTCCCACCAATAAATGATTTTTAAAAGATTAAATGTTATTTGTTTCTTTGCTTTATGGAGTTGGCTCGAGGTGGCAGTTTTGCAAAGGTATCCATTTTGGACTCGCGCCAGCAACGAACTGATACTAAATCATAATTCATAGCCGTCGACGCATTATAGTGTTTACTCCTTGCGGGATATGGAATATGGCTGCGTTCAACTACCTAAGAGAACTAAGTGAATAAACGAGATTAGTTCTAAAATAAAAAGACAAAAATCAGCTTCTGGTGGCGGAGAGAAAAGAATGCAAAATACTTATCAACGCACGTGACCACGCTTAGAGAATACAAAAGACTACCGAGATTGGGAGAAGTTATGGAAAAGCCAAAGAACGCAAGTGGGGAAAACTGACTGATGGACCCGGGTGTCACTGGGGAGACCGTAAGGAGGGAGATCGGTAGCAGCTTTGAGACACATTAGCAGGATTGGAATAGTACCTACCATGCTATTTTGGAGCTTATCCACAAAAAAATTGTAAAATCTAAGCATAGGTTCTAAGTTGGATATTTATTGTAAAAATTTTACATGTTTGAATGCCCCCAGTTTTCATACAGCCCAAAAATACTTTCGGTCTGGTTTTAGTTCATACAAACCACAACTAAAAAGTAGGTTGCAGTATCCATACCTTTCAGGAAAATAAGAGACAGAATTTTTCTGTATGTGTATGCCGCAAATTTAGTGCCCCAATCCAATAGTTATTACAAAAATCACTACAATATTACACGTTCTGAAAGCAAGCCCAGGAGCATTGAATAACATGGCGTTTGGCGCAACGCCAACCATCGCCACGCTGGGGGCCAATTTCGGAACAATTTACATGGCTAGACAACGTGTTTAACATAAACGGGGATGAACGCCGCTTAAGCCCAGTGTTGCCAGGTGCAAATTGATAAAATTCGCTGCTTTGGGATATTAATATTGCGCTTTAGGGTGGTAATTGTTAAACAAATTGCGGCCTTATAGGACTGTGTAAAATGTTGAGTAAAAACAGAAGTTCCTGAATCAGAACCAAACCTTGAACTATGCTCATAACAGATTTACGGAAAAAGAGTGTTACAGAAGTGTAAAAGAGAATTGTGTTAGACTATTAGCTCAGTAAAGATCGTTCTACTTGAATATGTTTAAGGATAACTCACGCTAGACCGGGCCGGGGCCGGACCGGAGCTTCCGGCGCTTCGTTTACTATGGAAAAAGACATGTCGGACACCTCGGCCCGGTCTAGCGTTATTCATCCTTTGATTTAGTTTGATACTAAAGTTTTGCCACTTGCCACATTCAATTTAAACATTCATAATTGTATTAAGGTATTTTTTGTGAAATCTGATGAAACTTTTTGCACCATTTTCCGAATGATCAGACTACTAGTCATTGCAATAGGAAAATGGATAGAAAATAGAGAAAAAAGATATAAAATCAAATAACTACTTTGCATTTCTTTTTTAAGAGAATATCGCATCTTCTTATAGTACATCGGTTTTAGACTATACTTTAACTCATCTTTAACTAATAAATACCCAACTAATTATTAAGATCAAAGGAAATATTTTTGATCAGTTCAATTTGCAATTCATGTTCCAAAAGTTAGTACAATTTCAAATTAACCAATGTTTCTAGTTTTATCGTCAAATCCAAAAGAAATAAGCTTAATTTATAGACTAACGAATGAAAACAAAACTACTCTATTTTATACGTAGCCGCCGTGTCCTAGTTTTGTACAAAATTAAATGAATGCAATCAACTCTAAACCCGTACCGCAAATCTGATTAAACCCAACTGCCATTAGACTACTCCACGTGCGTTTTATTCCACGTTATTCTAGTACTAAATAGCGTATTAAGTGCGAAAATCAGGTCAGTTACGACCTTTTAAGCATACAAGGTCGAAATGTATTGTAATTTAAATATAATGTCTCATTCAAATGAGCAGTTAAAACACAACCCTATTCTAATTCAACAAAGGTTCAAAATGAAAGCAATTTGAATTTGGGCTTGCTATAGTATAGGTATTGAGCGATTACTGAGAGAATTATGTTTAATTAAAACAATTAAGGTGGATAATTGTGTGTACAATTGATTGCCTTTAAACCTAATCCGTTTTGCTGTAATGGATAGCTACTTTAATAGCCAATTCTAGCCACAAATAAGCTCTATTTCCTGCATTTATCTAAATAATGTAATCGATCATCGGATGTCTGGAGTAATCACTATACATTCCTTTCACTCATTTTTCCGAACCTGCCTTTTATTTCTTTTTGCTCTCACTAGTATCAACAAAAAAAAGAATATGGTTGTTTGTAAAGTCGGTTTACGGACGATAATTTTGTTTGATAACGTTATAAGAAAACATTACCATTACATAACGTAACGTTACCATAGAGATCTGTTCACAACGTGACACTTTTTCGTGCATGCTACCGGTGTTCATCGATTTATAAGATGTTATCACGTCAAAAGCAATTCCTAAAATAACCAAACCAATGATCGCTTATTGATTCAAATAACGATTCCCTGTTTCTAAATTGACTCTTTAATCGAACCGTTAGGAAAAATAAGGTAATAACAGTAGAAAGTAATATCCTACCAATTAGAGCAGCCCACGAAGAAATCCCTGGAGCACTATGCTCATTCCCCTAAAATCTAATTAGAATTGAATTTAAACTGACTAATTGACAGAAAAGGTTGACAATGACAGGATAAGAGACCAGATAACTGTCGGGTACGCATTTTTAACACTGACAAAGCTAAGATGCCGATCATCATCATCTTCCTCGCGTTGTCCCGGCATTTTGCCACGGTTCATGGGAGCCTGGGGTCCGCTTGGCAACTAATCCCAAAAATTAGCGTAGGCACTAGTTTTTACGAATGCGACTGCCATCTTACCTTCCACCCCAGAGGGTAAATTAGGCCTTATGGAATTAGTCCGGTTTCCTCATGATGTTTTCTTTCACCGAAAAGTGACTGGTAAATATCAAATGATACTTCGTACATAAGTTCCGAAAAACTCATTGGTACGAGCCGGGGTTTCAACCTGCGACCTCCGGATTGTAAGTCGCACACTCTTACCGCTAGGCCACCAGCGCCTAAAGCTAAGATGCCGATATTAGACATGATAACTTAGCTTTAAATGGTTTATATACAGAGTACTGCAAATTATTAAGGTAGCTGCCATCTAGAAGATAACCCTTCGCGCCTGCCACCTTTTTCTACTGACAAGATTTGCTTGAGCAACTATAGTTACCATCCCAAAGCGCAATATGTTGTGTATTCTTGCTGTGTAACTATTTTTTTATTTAACTATTTGTTTACTGTATGTTATCTCGATGTATTTTTTTACTGTATGTTATCTCTATGTATTTTTCTTCTTGTCTGTTACCTACCGTGATTCTTCTCACTTGATGGTCTCATCGGGAGATCAGCGCTGGAAGCCACCAGCAACATGCTGATATGGGGCCTTTTCGTGGCACTTTAATCTTATTTTGTGTTTTCTTTTATATTATGTATTGTCTCGATTGTTTGTGCTTACGAATAAATCTATTCTATTCTATTCTATTGCATAGGCGTCACATCCATGACAAAGTAGATTTTGTGGAATGCAATGCCCCAGTTTTTGTATGCTCACTGTCACTGTCACGTTCGTCTCATAGTACCTATTTGTCGACCATGTTTAACAATGGTCGGAATCGATGTGCTCTTTTACCTTTACATTTCTGGCTATAAATTAATTTTAATACCAGTATTAAATAATCGATCAACAATATTTTGTAGCTATTTTATGTAATCAATCACAATAGTTAGTTAATGGCCAGGATTTATATTTAAAAGAAAATGCTTTTTTAGTACATTTTAAATTACGCTTTTGTAAGGTGACGTAATCTTACGTCTCTTGAGACGTAGGTATTTACCCACAGAAACAAATAACAAAGTTAATTAACCTAGTTATGGCGTTAAATATATATTTACTAAGAATGGCAAATAATGAGGCATACGAGCCTTCTGTAATTATCTTTTGTAATTAGAAACTCATAACATGGCACACATTACAATGATTATTAATATTTGTACTCACGAGAGTCAACCCGTAAAACCTTCAACAAAACCGCCCCAAAAAACCCAAAATAAATCATATCGCCACATATTTGTTTTGCCACGGTTGACTTTGCTGGGTGTTGGCCTTCGTAAAGCCTCGATTTAGCACAATCCGGGATTCACAAACCCTTTTTTGTGTTAAACACAAATAAAAGTACACAATTTGCTTGTAAAAATGTCTGGAAAATGTATTTGTCTTTAACATAGACGCGTCGCAGTCTTAATGTGTGTGTTTTTTCTTTCGTAAATTGTTCATGTCAGACTCACATGTGCGTCTATGCGTCTGCCAACATTGTCCTAATGACATTATCAATTTTGATAGCACATTAGATAAAGTAAATTGAAAAACTGGACAGAAATAAGAGAAATCAATTTGTGAAATTACCAAAAAAAGATAACGAACATATATGTACGAGAAAAGTGTTTATTATTATGAAACAATTCTTTCAAATCCTTTAAAGATTTTTGTGGCCGCTATTTTATTTAACCAGATAAAAAGATGTCTGCTCAGCCCAATATGGCAAGATAAGTTTTAATAAAAACTAATGTTACTTACTCAGAAGAGCTAAGATGGCCGGCTCTTTATCATTTGTCACCATGCCTGTCACGTTCTAACAAGTATGTAAGTGCGAAAGTGACGCATGCCATGACAGGTGATAAAAACGCGACCATGATGCCGCTGCAGTTGTAAGTAAAGATAATTAGAATAAAACCCCGTGATGACTATGACTATGACTATGATCCTTAGCTTAGCTTATGAGAAAGTGTGGCAATAGTTCTTCTTCTTCCTCGCGTTATCCCGGCATTTTGCCACGGCTCACATAGGAGCCTGGGGTCCGCTTGACAACTAATCCCATGATTTGACATAGGCACTAGTTTTTACGAAAGCGACTGCCATCTGACCTTCCAACCCAGAGGGGAAACTAGGCCTTATTGGGATTAGTCCGGTTTCCTCACGATGTTTTCCTTCACCGAAAAGCGACTAGTAAATATCAAATGATATTCGTACATAAGTTCCGAAAAACTCATTGGTACGAGCCGGGGTTTGAACCCGCGACCTCCGGATTGCAAGTCGCACGCTCTTACCGCTAGGCCACCAGCGCTTATAACTCATCACCTCATACTCACTAAGTGGCAATAGTTATCATCGTTAATGACAAATTTCTACGATAAAATGACGTTTAAAATGACACTGCCTCACATTGTTTTGTTCAGTCTGTGTAAAGTTACCTTCGACTGACTAGATAAAATGAAAGGTGGAAATATTATTATGCCTTTGTCAAGTCATATGTCGTCTGTGTAGTTATTCAATAATCAGTACCCGTCCCATGATTCACTGACTGTGTCAAAACTGACATTACGCTATCGAGAACGTAATTTACTTTTTATACATCTCGCTCGCGCTAATATGCGAGTACGAGCGAGATGCATGGAAAGTAAGTTACGTTCTCGATAGCGTTTATGTCAGTGCCAAACTAGTGGTAGCCACATAGTTGTTACTGATGTAATAGTCAGTATATATTCTCCCACGGCAACCATACTCTCACCTATTATACATAAGAACATCTGGTTTCCATAGCTTGTTGGGTGTGATGCGCAGATCTTTCACGCCGCCGTACTCGCTATCGTTCCACCTCAGGTTGTAGTCGTTCCATTCCTGTCACACGCAAGTAATCATTAAAGTGAAAGTAAGGGATAGCGTGTTAAGTAATGTTGATAACTTGAATACCTGCGATTAGATGTTGAGCTCTTTAACATGAAAACTTCAGTTAAAGTAGGTAATATCAATACATATATTGTAAAGAAAAGAGCACATGTCATAGAAAGTAATTAAGTTACATATATTTTTAGATCAACCGGCTAACATCTATATCGCAAAATACTTATATTGTTTTTATTTTTAACACAAAAAAAATGGTTTCATACTTTGAATAAATATTGGTATTATGAAATTGCTCGCAAGTAAATTATTTGATGTTCAAAAATAATATTTTTGAAAAACAATTTTGAAGAATCGTGCATTGAAATTTATTGAATTGATGAAGACCATAAAAACATCTCTAAGGTGAATGATAAAGTATAATTATGCGTGTAAAAGCGTATAATATGAATTTGACGAGTAATATAATATTTTTTTAAATTACTTCGACAAACCCATTTCGCTGGTGATAATCAGTAACGCGTACCTACTTAGCAAACTGGAAGTTTGTTCTAAATTATCGTTTTCGATTTTTTTTCAACAAGCGTCTTACCCATAACCGACTAATGACGTCATAATGTAGCTCGGGGCGCGTTAAGGCCGCTTTAATTAGACCTCCGGCCATTTGCCAGATTTCATTTATTTCCACATTTTTTGTGAAACTTTTTAAAGCATGCAATATTTCAGCGTTTACCGGCAAAACTTTTTCACAAACCATAGACAAAGAAATCTTCAAATTTGTTTTCCAATTACACCCAACTGGCTGAATACAGATACAATAACGTGTACAGGCATTGCAATGTACTGCTTAGGGACAACAAAGCAACTGCTACCAACTTCGCCATATTACAAAAGTTGGGCAACTTCGCTATGTCTCGGGTGTTTGTGTTATGAGGGGTCGTCATGAACTGCCAGAACTTGACAAGTGTTTTAGCGGGCTAGGGATGACCGCGGTGGAAACAGAACCAAGGAATTATTAAATCAAGGAAGTAAGATGGTTTCAACATTAGTTTAGAAAGTAGCTAAGACATCCAATAGCGTGTTATGCGTATAAAAAAAACCGGAGAAGTGCGAGTCGGACTCGCCCTCCGAGGGATCCGTACTTTTTAGTATTTGTTGTGATAGCGGCAACAGAAATATATCATCTGTGAAAATTTCATCTGTCTAGCTATCACGGTTCATGAGATACAGCCTGGTGACAGACGGACGGACGGACGGACAGCGGAGTCTTAGTAATAGGGTCCCGTTTTACCCTTTGGGTACGGAACCCTAAAAAGATTCAATCGAAGAACATCAGAAATATAAATATTTTGATATCAAAGTTTTGTTTTAAGTTGATTCTGTACTTCGAGTTTATAGTTTTTGTCTACGGGTTAAATACACTTTCTTCGAATTGGCATCTATTTCAAGAGTCGTAGAAATCGAAACTAACTGTAAAAAGGTTTGGCAATAAACGCGCAGAAAAAAATACCGAGAACTTATCATGGGAATTTTGCAATTTATTTTTTAATTCTTCTTGGCACATTGGTACTTAATACTATTTCAGTTCTGACCTCGCACGAATTACAAAACCAGTTATCAGTACAGATTAATTAATTTCATGATTGTGTACGACAGTTCAAGGGGAAATCCAGATTAGTGTCATTTACAAAACTGCGCAGACAATTAATCTCAATAAAGCAGTAAACACGCCATATTTCAGTATAATCACGCTGTGTGTGGCGCCATTTATACTCTCTCTGGTCGGTCCCTCATGTCTGAGGATCGTGGTCAGTATCAGGGTTGCATCTGGAGCGGATGATCTGCCTCCACAGGATCCTGGTCAACGCGTCTTTGACGACCGTGTAGAAAGCAGAGGATGACGAGTCTTTACCTTGATCGGTCCGACCATCTTATTGGTGAACGACCGCGTGATCTTCGGTGTTTCCAACCACAATCAGTTTTTCCAAACTTTCGTTGCCTCTGCGCTCTGTGTGTCCGAAATATGAGAGTAAGCGTTGTTGGCATATGGTGGATAGACGAGTTTTCACTCGGGACATTTATACAAGTTTGTTGTAAACTTCGATATTGCGGTGGTAGTATGTTTATCGCCCGCAACACATTTCGACCCAACTCCTAAATGCCATCAGAAACCTACATAATATTTACGCAGCAAATTTAATAAAATAAACTATGTAAATACCTATGTGTACTGGAATATAATGTATCATTATTTGTAGTTTTTAATATTAAGCGCATACAAGTAAATTTTTTGACAGTGCAGCTCAGGAACCCGAAGATTTCAATGCCTTTACATAGAGACTAAAATGTTTAACCTATATCTATTGTGCAATGTCATACGTAAAGTACCCTTATACACAATAATATGCGCTTCATGGTAACATTTGCTTTTTGTTCTTACATAAAGTATCTGGCAAAACCTTTCAAAAATGTTAAAATAAGAGTAGAGTAACTGGAAATTCCGTAAATTTTCCACCTGTGTTCAGCCAGTTGGTACGCGTTAGAGTGAGATAGATTATTCGTTTCAGCGCGTCGACTCCCTCACCAAGCAATTGAGACATCAAAGAGAACATGTATTTATAAGCCATTTTCGTGGGTATGTACATAAAGTGAAAATTTTGCTTGGCGAAGGAATTTTCGCTTTAGATTACAAAAACTCGTTGTGACTACATGACTGTGGGTAAAGTAACTAATACTTACTTCTCTACTAATAGTGTAAACGCAAAAGTAATTATGTCCGTCTGTCTCTTACCTCGCTTAAACCGCTGAACCGGTTAAAATTAAATTTGATATGGAGATAGTTTAAGGCGCGAGGACGGACTAAGAAATAGGTTAGTTTTTATTAATCATCATCATTCTACGTAGACGAAGTCGCGAACATGGGCTAGTTTTGGTCTAAACCTTGTATTTTAAACTTAAATTGATTGAATATAATCACATGAGCTTTACATAAATAAAAGCTCAATAGTTTAAAATAAAACAGTCATAAGAAGGATAGTCACAATGAGATTTTGTTGTTAATTGTTTTTGGGCACATAAGAAATTCGGTGTACCCTTGTTTTGCCGACAAACTTTTCATCGAATATTATTTCATCGACAACGATTCATCGAAACGTTAGTACTAGTAATATTGTTTGGCGTTATTTTGTTTCATATACTATTTATTTAAATTTTTCTTACTGCGTAGAAATACTACTCAACGAATATTACTTGATCGCTAATTCGTTTCAAATTATTTTAATTGGCACAACTACTAAACATTGCAATTCATTTGTTCGACGTATTACTTTAATACATTTTTATATGTCGTACTCCACATTTATACATTTTTCTGTTGTAAGAATTTTAGATTTAGGTTAGGTTAGAACTGCGACCCCACACAGAAACGAACGGCTATCAAAGTCGGTTTAGGTTAGGTTAGAACTGCGTCCCCACACAGAAACGAACGGCTATCAAAGTCGGTTTAGGTTAGGTTAGAACTGCGACCCCACACAGAAACGAACAGATTTCAAAGTAGGTTTAGGTTAGGTTAGAACTGCGACCCCACACAGAAACGAACGGCTTTTAAAGTAGGTTTAGGTTAGGTTAGAATTGCGACCCCACACAGAAACGAACGGCTTTCAAAGTAGGTTTAGGTTAGGTTAGAACTGCGACCCCACACAGAAACAAACGGCTTTCAAAGTAGGTTTAGGTTAGGTTAGAACTGCGATCCCACACAGAAACGAACGGCTATGAAAGTAGGTTTAGGTTAGGTTAGAACTGCGATCCCACACAGAAACGAACGGCTTTCAAAGTAGGTTTAGGTTAGAACTGCGATCCTACACAGAAATGAACGGCTTAGTAAGTAAAACTATTGTTACCAACCTATTTATAATTTGCCCTAAATGAAAATGGCAGCCTTGTAAAATTATATCTTCAAAATTAGAGCACTTAGCTATAATCGCGCAGAGTGAGCCGACAGACGTGATTGCGTTTAGTTTCGATAACGAAATATTACAAATTGAAATAATTTTATGCGTAATAATTTTATTAAATACAATCCAAAATGAAATAAGAAAACCCGTAAAGAAATACCATGATATAAACTATATACAAAATAACTCAAGTACCAATTAAAAGTCTCCGATTTAAATTTACTAGTATCGATTCTTCGACGCAATAACTTGTCGATGAAATGAAAATACTTGAAACGTTGTCTTCGAAATAACATTCGATGAAATGTCTGTCGGCAATTCAAGGGTAAACCAAGAAATTCTCGATAGTTTTCATAAGAACTTATGATAAATATTTATAGTACAACAATGAAAGCAATATCGATACCAAATAGTTATATCATAAAATACACCAGTATTTAAAAATATAATATAGTACGGAATATTACAATACAACAACACAACTAGCACGTATACATATACAAAAATATAAAATACAGTGCATGTACTAAATAAGAATAATATAATAAAGTAGATACGTATCAGACTGACCATTGTTTAGCAATAAACGATTATAACTCTGTATCTTTAGGTATTTAAATAAAAGTAAACAAAATCTACCCTCAACTGGCTCCTTAAGCCAGTTGAGGGTAGATGAAAACATTACACGATCAAATAATGCATGGTATAATAATATACTCCGCCTGGTACTCCATTCCCGTCTTTTCTAGGTCACCTAACTGACACGCGCCTACGTCATCATGCGACAGCGCTATATGATAATATGCGATAGCGCTATATATAGCGGCCATGTTGTTGTGACGTAGGCCCGTGTCACTCTGGGAATGGAAGACCATGTTTTATTAGACTATGAAATAATGTAGGTTAAAGTCACGCCGCTCAGTGACTGACCCAGGCGGTTTTGTAGGTAAATGGTATATTATAACTACCCGAAAATGTAAAAAAATATTGTTTGTTTACTTTTATTTAAATACCTAATGATACAGACTATAGTGTTGTTTTATTACCTTTGGTCAATAGTCAGTATATAATAATTGGAATAAAAAAGGTCACATAAGCAACTACACATGCGTAGGAAAGTTTCAAGTCATCATGCACCAGAAATATTTTCGTTTTGCACTTTCAAATCAGAATATATTACAAAAGCCAATTTTTTTTGACGTAGAAAGACTGCTCTCCTATTTTTAACAAGACCAAGGACTTGGGGTCACTACGGTTGGGGTAACTAAGCTGCCATTTTGGTAAATGCTAAATAATTATGTTATTTAATTCGCTTAACAAACATACCTTTAGTGCTGGAAAAAATAAAATAAACATTGTCATTCCCACATTACGTCAACTTTAGCAGCCAGTATCAAAAGTATGTGCATTAAGCAGATTCATTTTATGTTCTTTTTAATAAAGAAATTAAAAAAAACACTAATTCATTCGTAAAAAAATAAATAAAATCAATAAAAAATATTTTATATTCTGTTTTTAAAAATTCAAATTATATTAAAATAACCTTCTACCTAGACCAACGTAAACTACATTTGTACATTTTAATCAAAACTCTGCTGTCAAAAAATATTAATTTCTTTACAACATGACGATAAAAATAATCCTGATTAAAATACCAAACTAAAACGATTAAGATACTTTTAAAACATTGTTTATGGTCCCAGCGGGGTTCGCAGGCAAACGAAACTCGGGCTTCCTCATTCCTCATTATGCCTTTACCGTAACCGTAACATTCCATGGCCATGCAGATATGAAAGAACTACATCTGTAGCCAAAACAAGCGAACCCGGGATGTGCAGAGTCAATGTACAGTGGACAGTCATGTCTCAACCAATAACAATGTGCATCATACAACCGTACAACAAGACACCAATATGATACTCTCAATTGACATCGGAATGCTCCCATTCAGACATTCTCCGACCCGCTTTACCACTCTCTGGACCAGCGCCGATGGCCAGTGCCACAGCCGTTTAGCAATTGTTTAGTTTTTATCGGATTTCGTCAACCATTAGTACATATTGTTAACGCATTGCGGATTACGCGGCAGCTTGCGGCTTACGAATACGCTGGTATACCAAAATTGACCAGTCTTGTACAATGTCTACACGACAACCACATACTTACCTCGCTTTTGATGATAAGTATACTAGGGTACTATTATAATAAAGAGAAAATGAAATGTAATGTCTACTACGTCGATGAGAAGATACACTAATGGACTAGAGTGACAGCTGGCTCGTACGCAGGATGCACGAAGGGTCTACGCTACGGACGCGGGCGTCCTCAATCCAAAAACTCTAAACGACTCTCCATTACACATAATCATGACAAAAAATCCAAAACTGCCGCATATTCCACAACGCTATGCAATTTTCCATTAAATAATAACAGTCAAAGAGAGAAGAGAACGCATCGGGAGAAGGGAACAGAGTTAGAAATCGAAAGAAGTAAACATAAACAAACACGAACGAAAAGAAAGATAAAAGAGTGAAACGAAAAGGTTAGAAATTTTATTAAATGTTAATTTAGTTTCCTCTTTTTAATCACACTTACCAATGACAGCCATATATTGGTTATAAGTAGTTGATTCTTCTCGTCCTATTGGGTTAGACGGTGTCAACAAAAACAGAAAAAGGACGCAGTCAGTATAATGATCTAAACACTGTGACTCGACACCTTCTGGACACACAATACCGGGGGTCGGCGGCGCGCGACGCGCGGGCGCGCGCGTGCCCGAGCCTCGCGCGCCGCTCACACACAATCTAATATAGATATATTATGCGAAATGTGTACAACACGACACACCGACTCTCCATGCGACACTCGGCCGCGAAGGCGGCGCTCGACCCTCCCGTCTCCCGGAACCGTCTTCAACTGGTGCAAACACTCCAAGTGTCGTGAAGCGAGATTACATTATTGTAAGATGAGGTGCGTTCAACAGTACAGTGCCATGGTGAGCGAGGAAGACGCGAGTGCGGTTGCGGGAGGCGGGGCGAGCGCCAGACCCGGCTCCTACCACTTACCAAGTTGAGCCAGACGTTCGTGGTCAGGATTTGATTTTTCTCATCCTTATTTTGTAAAACGAACGCGCGGCGACGCAAGAAAGGAACGAAAACACATGATGAACATCAAAACGGTAATCTGCGCAGCTGATTGATTCACCCTGAACATAATGTGCTCCTTAAACTAATCTCGTTAATGGAGGTCTATATAATAATGTAGTTGTATTAAATTCGAGATCGTTAAGCCACAAACTCATTTTAATCTCCTGGCCCCGATAAATTTGCAGAGGAAGTTGTAATCCGTTTAATAGCAAGATCTCGTTAAGGGAAAGCAATTAAATACGAGATCTTCGCCGAACAGAGGTTTTGTGACGACAAGCGTTTTATGACTGGACTAGTAGAAAGTTTGTTTTATATACTTATAATTACGAGTATATTGATTTTGAATCGAGTTAAGAGATCTCTGCAACATCAAACTTAAGATATGTTGCATGTTTTGATAAGTGCCTATGCAGGTATTACTTTTATTGAGAAATGCTGCTTCTTTATTTAAATTAGTTAATATTGGTTCAATAAACGTACTGTTCAACGTTCTAATTTTGAGTATATTTAAAGATAAACCTTTCTGGAAGAAAATCTTAAAGCAAGCAAGTATTTTAGGTATTTATTCACTGTCTTTCAAAAGCTTCTTTATTTAATGGCGCCTATTATAAGATGCTTAATGTCAGGGATACGCATTCGTTCGAAATTAAACATCTTACAGTAGACACCATAAGCCCTGAAAATGATAACTCTATTTTTCCATAATGGCGCAGAATGGCGCGAACGCGGGCTTAATTAATATAAATGCGGGTACCTAATTCATTAATGAGGCGTCCCTGATTCGGCGAGCCGTTATAAAATAAAATTGCCGAAACCTCTTTCAATTTACCTACCGGCCTAAAATATTGCGGCATCTTATATTTTGTAATATTAATGTGATTTTGAGAAAGGAATTCGTCCGAGAACGAGTAATCGAATTACTGCTTTGACCCAAGAAAATTGTTAGCGTTTGTTGTAAAATTCTAGACTGTTTTTTTTGTAAGCTGGTATATTTTGAAATAAATATTAAGCCGTGAAAATTTGACTTCTACTGTTTTGTTTTGCCTACTCCTCTATTGCACGTAGCACAACAAACAGCTCAAACACCTTATTTTTTGTTTAAATTTACTTCGTAAAAATATTTGACCAAGCCAAAAAAATCTCCTTTAATTTGTAAAGTAAACTGGCTGCTTCATTCCTCTTTTCAAACATCAGATACAACATTTTACGCAGTTCGCATTAGGCAAACATGGCAATGTAAATGCTTGAAACGGAACGGCAAATAGGCACAGTTTTCTTTCCCTGCCCCGCTTCCATTCATGTTTTGAATAGGATATTTTGAAACGAAAACCCGTATGTTGCTAGCCTTTTATCACAAAGCCCCGGTTTATAATAAAAACGTTTCTTTGGTATTAAAATTTTACGGCTTCATTTATTTTTAATTAAATCAAGTTCTAATTTAGGCAACGTTCGGAGACGCGCTTTTGAGAAAAGGGAAAAATTATACACGAGTCACATCCTCCAGCACTATGTCTGCGACCACACTCTTTTCCTCCCGTTTCTCTAAGCAAGTTTCGTTCTATTTTCATTCCAGCATTTTTTGAATATTCTAGGTTCCAAGATCGTTAACTGGATTTCATTCAGACGTTTCAATTTTCACGGGTGTTTTTCGCATTTTCGAGTTGCGGAACGTGCAAATCACGGTCCGGATATTCTGGAGCGTGTTCGGTTTAATTTATCGATAGACTCGTTCAAGTGTACATTTAACTTTCCACGAACGCGTTCCTATTTCACAAAACTCGATTTGTTTTTTCAATTGCCGGTTGCGGTTTTGTTTTAACACTCTGCATTTTACTTTTTTCGGATCGACCTCCATTATTGTTTCCTGTCTATCTCCTGTTTTACTTTAACTTTTAAAATCTGCACTAACAGCTAACAAAATACTGAAATATATACGGCAGTTATTAATCTTAGTGAAACTATTGACTAAAAATGAGTACCTAATCCAGTTTTAAGCGCCCTTAAACGAGTCTAAGTGTCAGACACTTAAATTAAAAAAAACACTTACCTTCTAGCTCTGCTTTTAAATTAGATATTTTAGAATTTGAGCTCGAGGTGAATAAAAAAGAGAATGGTGAACACTAGAGTCGTGTAAAAACGCTTAACGGTAATCCTCAAAGCACTCTCGGCGGTGCATCCAGTAATCTGTCATAAAAGCGACCATTACCTTCACCGCACTTTTACTCAATTTCGTCGCAAATGCGTTGCTTGCTTTATATCAACTTCAAGTACTTAATATACTAGTGCGGTGAGAATTGTAGTTATTATACGATTGTTTTAATATAAAAAACTTGTGTTATGTTTAATTATATAATTTTTTACTAATTAATAAACAGGTAAAGGTCTAATCCCGATCAAAATGACAAGTTACTAAATGCCCGGTTAATAAATACCGTTAATATAACCATACAAGATTCCAGAAATCTCTTACTTAATTTATTATTTTTCACCTTCTACACAAAAATGTTGAGAAAATTATATTCGTATTCAGTTTTTACGCAAAAATATGCACAGTATAAATTTAACGAGAATCGAAATCCATCTGCTTCATAGTTTCTGAACTTCAACGAATAGATACAAGAAAATTTCTATACACGGTGGCCAAAAAATAAGTGCATTCCCGTTGCCAGGGAGGTTTTGGGATTATACTGAGCAACTTTTTCTATGGTACCAACCCGAAAAAAATTTACCCTTCCATAGAAAATGGACCAGCCAAAATGTATGAAACAGACAATTTCTTTTTTAGTAAAAGTTGCTCAGTATAATCCCAAAACCTCCCTGGCAACGGGAATGCACTTTTTTTTTCGCCACCCTGTATAAAGAGTCACTTCTCTCTGCAACTATACTCAGACGATATACCTTTGCCATTATAATCATTCTTTACTTAGATATAGCGAAAATAGATGAAACCTTTGATAAAAAAATGTGGACGGGAAAATGTAATGCATTATGTATAAAAATAAAAATAAAATCTCCAGTAAATATAGGGTAAACCCTTCAGTGAATGAACACCCCCCAGTGAATGAACAAAATCACGTTTTTTGTCTAAAATAAGAAATACAGCAACTTCCACCACTTTTCGTATTTTTTTTCTTATTAACAACTCTATTTTCTATGCAATGGCAACCCGTGATAAATTTATTTTCGGCCAGTTTGAATGTGACTGGCATTTGAAGTTTACAGGTTTCTGGTTTTGAAGTTTTGTAAGGAAAAATTAGATCCCAGGTAAGTACAGTGTACGTTTGGAGCAACATATGAAGTGCTTATTTAATGTTTACCTGTACAAAGTTGAGTTATTTGGTTTGATTAAGAGTTAAACCTTCTATAAATGTACAGTTTGTCGGCGTATTATGCTATTAAGTCTTTATTTTTTATAGTTCCATTACTGGCTTATCAAATGTTCTGAAACCAGTAAATGAACGGTGTGTTCATTTACTGGTGTAGTCTAGATTTACATTTTTTTCAAAATTTATATGTAAACGAAATGGTATTGAGCTTGTTTTTTGTGATTCTGCATAGAAAACGATTCTGATTCATTCAGCCAGTATTGGAACAAACCAAATTTCTATAGTCCATTTACTAGATTTTTCATGCCTATGTATGAACAATACAAAATTTGGCTTGTTCATTTACTAGATTTCTACTAATTCTATGTATGAACAATATAACCACGAATAATGCAATGACAAGTTTATTATTTTAAGCATTACTTGCTGAGTCTGACCTATTTTCATCAAAATATGCACGTTATTTCTTGTTTTAAAAATTGATTCTCTTTTTCTTATTAATATGTAACGGGTTGCTTGCTGTGTTATTGGTGAATAACCATCATTTTATTGAATTTAAATCAATATGAAGGGATAAAAAGATATGAACGCTTTAGCTATACCTACTAAAATAGAGCTACAAACGGTTTTTATGTTAAAAATGTTTTTTAATTCAGATTAAAAAGATGTAAATAATGTTCATTCACTGGGTTTTGTGGTGTTCATTCACTAGTTTTTATGTTCATTCATTAGGTTTTTGGGTACTTTTTGATAAATTCTGCTATAACTTAAAAACTATGAAAATAATAAAAAATCGCAGAAATTACTTTCTTGTTTATTAAATGAGGATTGATAAAATTGCAGTTAATTATTCCAATTATTAATGAATGCTGAGAAATGATTTTTCAAACTTGGATATTTGCTTAAGTGTTCATTCACTGGAGGTCTTACCCTAAGTTTTAAAGGTAAATATAAATTACAAATTACAACCCGACAATTCAAAGAACTGAACCTAACTACTAAAATAATAAATATAACGCTGTGTACTAAAATAATGTTTTAACATTAATCCACTTTTTGTATAAGTTAATTCAGAAAGAAGCGATATGATAGCCTCTGTCTCGTTGAAGAGTCCTTACTATATACGTACATACAGTACGATCCCAATACAACCGACCTATAATTTTATCATCTGACCCTATATTCGCTATACCTAAATAATCTTGCGTGTCTTATAATATATAATATAACGTTTAATATAAAACATAAAAACGATAATAGAAAGGTTCGCCAATTGAAAATAGAACCTCATATACCTAAAGGTGAAATTTATAGTATGTTCTGTTTTAGTCACATGATTGTGGTTTTACTTTTAAATAAACTTTTGTAAATGATGTGTAAAGTAGGAAAATTCTTTTTCAACGTTTTTTGGGGCATCCTGTAAAACTTATCTTCAAATTATCTTTCAATTGTCGCTTTCAAATGTACAGTTTTGTCTTAATTCTATATTATATATTCTCAACGGCTCCGAAAGCACGGACGAGTCAAGTTCTCAAGAGATTAAATTAAATACATTGTGATCTAGAGATACGAGTATGTAAAAACCATTTGTAATTTTGTAATTGAAGAGCGTACTTAAGGCCGATACACACCCTGCGCCCTAGTTCCGGTACTCTGCGTATACATCCGCATAAACACGTGTAGGTATGATAAGATTTCACACTTGCGTAGCATGCCCATAATATAAAGATTCGCAACGCATATGTTTTCACATCTGTCCATTCTATGAAACGATGACGTGTAAATAACACTTGCACTGCGTGGGCTATCAAAATCGCTGCAGACTTTTCTTAGTTTAACTCTACACACTTATTGGTATGTTTACGCACAGAACTGGCGGCCTAGCCAAGGTGACGATCGCTTGCGCGTCGCCATCGAATCGCTTTGTGTCTCTATCACTCTTCCATATTAGTGTGACAGTGACAGTTGCATTTCATTCGCTAAGTAGCGTTAGCGATTGGCATGTTGTCTACGGGCCCAGGATTTTATTAAGCTGAACTACGCCTTTATACTGATTCGCCAGTGCTTTCGGCTCGCACACACTCGGCGTTAAACGTTAAGTCGTGAGTCATACTAACATTAAGCTAATTTTACGGTTTACTCACGTATTTTAGTCACTTACGCGACATAATAAATATATTAAGAACGGGTCACTCACGTACCTATTTTAATATATTTAATATGTCTGTGTCGCACGAAAATTTTAATAAAACTTACGCGACATATTTCGAAGAGCTTAACTCACAATTTTCACCTACGGTGCATGAGCAGTGGTCACGATAGACGCGCGAGAGTTGAAATACGTGAGTTAAGGATGACTCACGTTAGACCGGGCCGTGTCCCGGAGGTTCCGGCGAATCGTTTTCTATGGAAAGCATCACGTGATCGCCTATCATATCATAGAAAAGTAAGCGCCGGAAGCTCTAACGTGAGTCACCCTTTAAACCTTAAAAATATCTTCCGTAATTAAGATTATAGCCACTCAGTTTAATCATTGATATCGAACTCACCACATCTATGATCTGCTGCAGCGTCAGGCCGAACTTGACTTCCAGCGGCTCGCTCTCGTTGGCTACCGGCCGCTCCAGCGTGTTGTATGACGCTAGCAGAGCGTTCAGTAGACGCTTCTCGTGGGGACCTTGCTCCGACACTGGAATACAAATCCTTTATTATAGTCTGTACCTTTATATAAAAGAAAATAGTATTTAAATAAAACCAAACAAAACTTTCCTTCAAATGGCTGCTTAAGCCAGTTGAGGGTAGATGAAAACATTACACGATCAAACGACACAATATTCTGTGACTTCCTGAGGCTACGTTTGTAAACGATGCATCAATTAAGCTGTAGCACGCTAGGGACAGATTATTAAGATGGACACTAAGTGCAAGTGCAAGTCTTGCACCGGCTGTAAAGTTATCTGCAGACTTCCGGAATTTCTGCTTCAATAATTAAATATTTCGCTTTATTACTTATATTATGTTACCAATAATGTCAACTGTCTTATAATGCTTCAATTCGGTTTGGATAAAATCAACTAAAAGTTTTGTAAAATTTTGACATTGTAATGTAATAAAGATGAAACGGAAAAATCACTTGCTTATGGTAAAGCACTTTATTTCAAAGGTTCCCATCTGTGAAACAAACACTAAAAAACAACATTATACAATTGTTGAATATTGCCACTAGCGTGCCAAAGCTCTTATGAGTTAGATATCAAAACTTCTCTTACTTTCATCTCTCATTCGTACACGCCAGGAGGTAGAGAAACGAGTGCCGCCATGTTTTTATAATTATTAGTCTAGCCATATTAGTCTCACGTCCATGTATGACAAGGTCCAAAGGGTGAACAGTTTAAATGTTTTTGACTTAAAATACGTGAGTGACCCGTTCATAATATATTTAATATATTTAATATGTCTCCCACCGAAGTTTTGTTAATAAAATAAACAAAAACAATTTTTTTTTTACGATAAGGAACTCATCAAATATGGGATATATTTGTTGAGTTGAGTAGCCGGCACACGTCAAAACTTGCCAAAATACACAAATATAATTTTATTTGGAAAATAAAAATATCCAAAATAAAACGGAATAGAAGCACCTTCCTATTCAAATACAAATACAAATACAAATACAAATACAAATACAAATACAAATACAAATACAAATACAAATACAAATACAAATATTTATTGATAACACCAATGTTACATGTCAAAGGAATTAGGTATACATTGTATAACTATAACATAATTATGTTGTTACATAATTTAAATTAATCATTAATTATTAGAAAATAATCCAATGTCAATAGTAATTTATTACATAATTTATGTGCATGGTAACTCAAAAAAGTCTCCCACGCTGTACAAAGTTAAATCAAGCAGCCACTTGCGTAGCCTAGTTCTAAATGCTGCGGTGGAAGCTGCATCTCGGATATACTGAGGTAGCCTATTGTACACCGGCGGGCCCATTATGTAGACTGACCGTATCGACTTCGACAGCTTGTGATTCGGCGTTATGAGGCGGTAGTGGTACTTGTCTTTACGGAGAGGACGGCTAGCATTTCGACCTTGACGCTTAAATAAATGAATATTTAAGTGTGTGAATAATGCCACTTGGTATATGAGCTCGCCAGGCAATGTTAGAATTCCTAGGTCCCTGAAAACGTTCCTACAGGAAGTGTCGCTGGATATTCCCACTACTGCTCTTACTGCCCGCTTTTGCATACGGAACACACGTAGAGAGTCTGCGGCACGGGCCCATAGTTCCGCACCATAAGTCAGTAGGCTGTGGACGGTCGCGAAATAGCAGGATCGGACTACACTGCGCGTTGCAGTCTTTGCTAGCCTGCCTAACGCGAAGCACGCTCGTCCTAACTTCGAGCAAATCTCCTCTATGTGGTCGTCCCAGGTCAGAGAACTGTCTATTAAAAAGCCCAGCAGCTTAGTGGATCGTACTTGTTGTAGTACGATACCACCGGCACTGACCTTGAGTGGTGTCTGCGTCCTTCCGTTTAGGGCGAAGGTCATAAAACATGTTTTTTCTCTGTTTAACGCTAGACCGTTTGATGCGAACCACCACTCGAGTTGCTGGACCACAGAGTTCAGATTATGCTCAAGGATGGCGTCTGAGGGGGCCGTTATAACCGCGGCCACGTCGTCGGCGTACATAAAAATATCTGCGCCAGTGACGGCAGTGGGCAGGTCGTTCAATAGGAGGCTGAATAGCGAGTTGGACAAGCACGAGCCCTGCGGAACACCTAGAATATTCTGCATCTCCGTTGAAGTGACCTGTCCCGCTTCCCCCACCACGACTTGTGCTCTCTTCGCCATGAATGACGAGAATAGGGAGAGTACCGGTCCGCGAATTCCATGAAATTGGAGCTTATCTGCTATAAGAGCGTGGTCGGCGGTGTCGAATGCGCGCGAGAGGTCGCAGCACAATAGCGCCACGCATAGCCCAGCTTCGCGCGCACTCAGCACGCGCCATACCACTTCACGCACGAGGTCTGTAGTCGCGCGGCCCGCGCGGTAAGCATATTGCCTATCTGATAATATGTCGCGGTCCGCTATAAATTTTAATAGTCTTGTGTTGAGTCCTACTTCGAAGATTTTGCTGATCGCTGGCACAAGTGATATTGGGCGGTAGGATTTCGCGTCAGATCTCTTACCTTTACCTTTGTACAGGGGGCTTATCTTAACCCTTTTTAGAGCGGTTGGGTAAATCCCCTGTCGGGCGCTAGCGTTGCATAAGTAGGAGATCGTGCCGGCTAACGGTGTAATAATGGACTTTAGTGCATTCGCGGACAGACCGTAGTAGTCCGTACTAGTTTTGGGCGCAACGCGTTTTGTCATAATATTTATGACCTCTGAGGGTGTGAATGACACTAACCTTAGTGACACATCACTAGCGCGCGCGTCGACCGCGAGCGCGGCGCGGGCGCGCGGCAGACTGGCTGCCGGGGCGCCGCATCTGCTCGCAGCGGTTATAAACTCAGCGTTTAGCGCGTTTACTAGCGTTTGTTTACTATCAAACGGTTTACCATCGGCGTCTTTGATGTGGTCGGTGTAGTCTACTCGCTCGCGGGTTTTCCAAATTGATGACTTTCCACATTCGCTTCGACTTGTTAGGGTCGTTGCGAATTTGTTCAGAATAAAACAGGGTCCGCTTGTGTTTCAATAACAGGTCATATCGAGTGGAAAGGCCTACGGCGAAATTACTTAACTCGGTATTAGTTGGGAACGTCGATTTCAAGTGAAAAGTATCGTATAAAAGATGTTTTAAGTTTTTTATCTCTTCGTCTACCCAATTATTTGAAAATGTGGAGTTTGGCAGTTTTTTTATCGGGAAACAAATGTTAAGTTTGCTAACAATAATGTTAAGGAGGGCTTCCGCTAGCTGGTTACAATCGTGCTTGGACTTGTCTACGACCTCTAGCCAATTAACGGACTCGATAGCGGCTTGAAAATTCATCCTGCCAGCAGCATTAAAACTGCGCCGGTAAGAGAACGCGTCTGGGCGCTCGGACCCGTGCCAGATGGTCAGGCGCTGGGCGTCGTGATCGCTCAGGTGCGTCCTGACGCCAGACACGCTCGCGACTTGCTCAGTGGGGATGTTTGTGTACGCGTGATCGATCAGCGTGCTGCTCTCACCGTCGACACGGGTAGAGAAGTCTATCAACTGTTTGAAGTTATATACTGCTAGGAGATCTAGTAGCTGTTTTTTTGATGATGAATTGTCAAACAAGTTGATGTTGGTATCTCCCATGATGACGGCGTTGAGCCTATCGCGCGTTATTTTATCTAAGAGTTTTTCGAGCAGACTCAAATACTCGACGTGGCTAGTTTGATTGGAATGGTAGATTCCAACGATCAGCAAATTCTCGTTAGACAATTGCACCGCGCAAATATCGAATATCTGTTCGTGGGCTAGGTCGCAATAATCTTGTTTGTTGCTACACTTAACGCCGGCGCGAACATAGATGCAGCTACCACCGTGCGCGACGTTCGGTCTACAGTACGATGAAATTAAATCATAGTTAAGCAAAGTCACAGAAGTTATTTGATTTTTTCGCAGCCAATGCTCCGTCAGGATAAGTATATCGCACATTAACTCTTTTTTTAATAATACTTCGAGCCTACTTGTTTTATTATTTAGACACCTAATATTTTGATGACATATGGTGAGTTCGGTCTTCCTGGCTGCACACTTCGTGGCAAGGCTTTTATTCTTGAGACGCTGTGGCCTATTATCGAACGCGCGTATATTTCTGTTACATATGTTTGCCTCTATGGGTATCTGAGTATCTGAATAGAGGATAAAGATACATTTTACTATGTTTTACTTTACTGCATTTTTCTACTTGAAAGCGCAACGAATCACCTATTTCTGAGCGCTGGAAATGCCACAGACATATTTTACCACCTGGGAAAATAGATATACTACTCTTGAATAGAGCAGTAGACCTTTACTACCAAACATAAAAATACAACTGAACCAAGGGACTTTTATTATACAACAAAAAAGCAACCAAGCGTAAAACCACGTGTGGACAATATAGTGTGACCTCGTGAGACGTAACTACTACGTACGCGTAGCTATAGACCGACCGCTTAAATGAGTCCTCGCCTGCGCGGTACGGGGGCGACGGGGTAGGACGACTAAGGGCCACTTGCACCATCCCACTAAATCGGGGTTAAGCGGGTAAACCGTTAACCTAGTGTCAAATTGTACTGGTAACCGTGGTAACTCCTGGTTTAACCGGTTAACCCCGGGTTAGTGGAATGGTGAAAGTGGCCCTAAGGGTGGCGGGGAAGGTGCGGGCGGCATGCGTACGGCGCCCGCACCTTCCCCGCCACCCTTAGTCGTCCTACCCCGTCGGTCGCCCCCGTACCGCGCAGGCGAGGACTAATTTTAGCGGTCGGTCTATAAAAGAGGAACCATCTATGGTGGTTCATTGAGGGATTTCCTCGCTCTCTCAGCAGGCCATTCGAACGACCCCCTGGAACCCAATTCAGAATTAACAACTTGTTATGGTTTTGACACGACCTAGAAGATTGCTTGAGAAATTGGCACATTTTTTAACGCAAATTCACAGAAATATTGGGACCCTTTTGCAAAACCAAGGTTATTTTTTTGTTCTTCCACGTATATCAATTAAACCCTGAAACAGATATACAGGGTGATTCAGGAGACGTGAGCAGGACTAATACTGCACATTTCGTAGATTATAAGCAACACTTTCGTATCAGTATTAGTGAGGTTAACGTTAATTTTCTAGTCACGTTGAAAAAAAAAGTTATTAATTTATTTACGACATGCGTGGTCACCCTAGAATTAGAATACTAAACTACCGATATTCTGTGTCAAATTGAATGTCACCACTGTCATCGCGGTCTGGTTACTTTTGAAAACTCGTATCTCACTCAAGTTTGACAGTTTATTTTCTTCGTAATCAAAAATTAAAGAGGTTTTATGCTTATTAATTAGGTCTTGTAGGGTGACCATGATTGTAGAGGATTAAATTTGCCCTCACCAAAAAGTTAAAAAATAGGAAAAAATCTGGCTGTTTCACCTAAATACGACGGTGATCGATCAATTATCAGTTACTGAGTGTGCAGGATTAGTCCTGCTCACGTCTCATGAATCATCCTGTATAAGACATAACTATTTTTATACATTCTGTATATGTTATCTTATGTTTGGTATCTCAATACTGTGTACACTGCCTAACATCCTGAATTAAGTACCCTAGGGACTTATTCCCCGGAATTCTGAACAAATTTAATTTCGTATTTTTCTCTTTTACAACGCCACTCATATTTCGCCCTCGGTCTTTATTTACCATAATTTTTAATTACCTATTTCCTTTTTGTTCACGTTTGTTGTAGCATTTCATTGGAAACTGGATATGAAAGGAATTTGAAACTTGAGTATGAGGTAAATCTATTTACAAACACAAATGGGATGTTGTTAAAGTATCGGTAACTCAGGTCAGATGCCTATAAAACGGAAAATGTAGAAATAATACATTTAATTTAACAAAGGAAATAAAAATACATTCATTGTCGTTATTGTTTTGTTGTTTTAGCGACAACGCATGATGCTTACATTTAACATCATCGTTTTTCAACTTAACTTAGGAATTAAGAAACTAATAACATACTTAATAGGTACTTAACCGCCCCAAGTTAATCTGGAAGAGATAGCTTTTTCCAATAATAACAAGTGCTACTATTTTTACCTTATTCTTAGAAACAAATAGTTATTTTCATAAGCAGATTAGAACATATTTTAATCCCTCACTAGCACCAAAAAGGCTCACCCTAAAATCAGAAGTCACCGTAAGTCTCTTTTTAAGTTCCACTTTAATCCCTTCCATTCCCAACTCAGCCCTCATGTACCCGAAATAAAACAATCCCGAAAGCCGATTAATAAACTTCAAACCGCAGCTGTACAACCGGGCCCTGTGTTCCTATACATCACAAGAGTGATGATGAGTCGAGCTCTTCTGAGCACCAGTCTAACTTGATCCATAATTATGTGTAATTCAAGAACGTAGCAGTATTAGATTGCGTGAGGCGATGATGGTAATGGCTTGCTATGCGTCTGGAATGACCAGCCTCGATCCCTCTGGGGTCAGTTTCACGACCGCTCTAACTTATCCGCACTTCGTATCTAAATTTGTGACAATACGCTTAATGAGTGAGGTTTTTTGGTTTGTATTTTGAGGTTTATTAGAAAATAGCGGCCCGATCCGAACTTTAAGATACGTCAATTAATAGATCTAGAAACGATATGGATTAGGTAGATACCTATGTCAGTGTCAAATGTGACGCTTCTTCAAACAAAAAAGTCACTTTTGACACTGACACATCTAATCCATATCGTTTCTAGATCTATTAATTGACGTATCTTAAGTACTGTGTAATAGGTAAGGTGAATACTTTGGGTAGATTTTGTTACATCTGTCTTTGCAGGTGGTTCTCTTTTGTTTCAACAAGTATGATTCAATGCACTAGTCTATAGGTACGTCTACCATCAGTTTTGACATTGACATATACGCTCACGTCTACGTAACTTACTTTCTATGCATCTCGCTCGTACTCGCATATGCGAGCAATAGTGCAAGCGAGATGTACAGAAAGTAAATTACGTAGACGTGAGCGTTATGTCAATGTTAAAACTGATGGTAGAGGCTCTGTTCGAGTTACGGAAAACGGTGAAAAATATAGATAATACTCCTAAAAATACGTGTGATACCTCATTAGATGCGTAATGATGTCTAGAAAAATGTATTCGAAGCGTGTATTAGCACACAACAAATTACAAAAGTTTTAAGCATGTATATGAGAAGGGCTCTAGAAAGCGACAACATTTTACAATAGTTATTTATACATTTTATTTTCGTTTTCAATAAAGAAGGAATTTCGAGAAAATTTTGTTTATTAACAATTGCATAACTCATTGAAAAAATAACTTTAAGATAAGCGTATGTATAATTTGAATAAAAAATAATTGAATTCCTTATTATTTGCGCCAGAAACAAAACTAACGAAATAACGTACTAACACGAACTTGGGGCCGTTTACCTTATCTTACTCTATCTAACGTAAGTGACATTGGTTGCCCGAATTGCGCTGCAAAAGGGAACTAGTTGATATCTAAACTATAACGTATCTAGAATGGATCTAGTACGTGTCGTCTCTTGTGAATATCTTGAAGTTCGAATACGGCAGTGGAAGGGTTTTTGAAGTGCGCACGTAATACGGAAATAAGTTTAACTGTAAGGTGCCAACGCAGGGTACAGGAAAGGAGGAGACGTGTACACGTTTGTTATCACTATTCAAGTATTCAGGTGTATTAGGGTTATTGCATGATTTCTAATATTAAAAATTAAGTATTACCTAAGCAATGACATTATATTCGATGTTTATCTGGCCTTTCGTTGTCGTTCAACATGATCACCAGAAGTATGTGTGTCAGGTGTGATAACATTTTCAGAATTAACTGTTCAGTATCACACGTATTTTTAGGAGTATTATCTATATTTTTCACCGTTTGTTTTGAACTGTTTAGCATATACATTAACATAACTTGTTATTTCTTTTACAAATTCAATAATTTCTTATCACGAGCATATAAAATATGTATTGTAGGTAGATAGGACCTACGAGTACAAGACCTAGCGCATTCTGCATAATACCCAACATTACATTGTCTATTTACCTAGTCGAACCCAACTCCAGATATAAGCCAACCTCCGTAAATTATAATATATTTCAACCCAAGCTTTACTATAATCCAAAATCACTCCCTAACCCAAACCCGCTAACAGAGCAGAGCTAGATTGATAACCAAAACCGGATTACTAACCCATAGCTCTCGAAAACCGACTTCGGAACACCTGTAGCTATGCAGTCTCAAAACGATGCAAGTATTCCACAGTATCAATAAAGATACGACCTTTAACGTCGAGTGGTGTACACACAATTGATAGTTCTAGACCGTATTCTGAAGATGTAGAGAACATTTTGGCTTAGCAGTTTGGCGGCGATAAAGTTTCATTAGAGAGGCTTCGATGGCTTGGAGTGGTGATGTATGGAGCGTAAAATGTGAAATATAGTACGTGTGCGGTGGACAGCTTTAGCAACATCTACCTCTTCGATTCAACACCGAAGAGTCATAGATTTTACAAGACGTCTAGAGTCATTGAAAACAATGTACCTTTCAGTTTGAGTAGAATATTAAAGTCAGTTTCAATGACAACATAGTTACCGAATAATATACGAGTCGTATGGCATATATCTCCATATATGGCATATATCTAGCATCTAGCATATATGGCATATATCTACATTAGCTATCATGTTCGAAACACGAATTTGTTTTTAATGATTCTCTGTTTACAGCTACATTCTTAGTCATGAACTTTAGGGCCTAGGCGATATGATAATCGTACTTCAACAAACGCCAAACAAAACACAAAATGTATACAGATGAAAGAGGCTACGAAAATTCACGTGACTATTTCCGTACATTACCTATTTAAGTTTCGATTTGCGTTTTCTATCAACGATTGTCACCTTGGCTAGGCCTCATATGTTTTTGCAGTACCTACAATTGGCAGCTAACAGAGCGGAACTTAGAGGATATAACCAAACGGAGTAGTCATTAACAGGCGTAACTCTGTTGAAAATAGGCGGTCAATGGTCATACACATTGTATGGACTGACGTTTATCTGACATGGCTATTTTTACGTTACCTATACATTTGACGTGCCCCTCCCCCGCAAAAATCGGCAGACTGTTTTGTACCAAAAATTACAGACAAGGCGTCTCCGTTTGGTTATATCCTCTAAGGTGCGGACAATAGAATCCAAGGATAACATTCATTCAGTCAGATAGGCTACTTTAAATAGTTTAAATCCTAATATTATTGGCTTTAAATAAAGTACACTTTAACATTCGTTCATGTTAGAGTCAGACCAAGAATAGTCGGCAGCGGATTTGATAGCCCACGCAGTGAAAGTGTTATTTTAAACGTCAAACGTCTATGAAATTATGACATATAAATGACACTTGCACTGCGTGGGCTATCAAATCCGTTGCAGACTTTTTTTGGTCCGACTCTAGCTGAAGTGAGAGAGTCATCGTCCGTTTCAAGTAAATTAAATCATGACATTATGATTTTAGCTGTGCTAGAACAGACCCCTGGCCGAGATTAGAGTAATGAGAACAATAGACAAAGGGAACATAATCAAATCTATGAATCAATTTATCCTAACAATGAGTTACCCGGATTATGTTCATGATTTAGTCATGTGGGAGTAGACAGAAGCTAGTTGATCGAATTATCTTAAGGCTCCGTGGGTTCAGGTCCTTCCCTCACTCTTGATGAGCGTAAGCGTGAACGAGATGGCTGTACGCACAGGATCGTTTTCATATTTTTAGCTTTTGTGCAAAAGTTGTTCCAAATTTATGTCTAAAACAGACCTATGTTCGAGCGAAAGTCAAGAAATCAGGTTTACAATCTATTTATGAAGTTACTAGAAAAGGGTCTGAGGATTGCTAATAAATTTTTTGACAACAGAATTGTGATCTAAAAAAACGATTTTTCAAAAACTCGGCTGGCTGAACCTACTGCACCTTAATTTAACTTAACTTCAATGTTTCGATTTTTACTAAAAGTTTAATGGACATGTATGTATATTCTCTAAGCCAGGACCTTTTATACAAGCCAGATATCACATATGTATTTTAGTTTAAGGCACTTGCTTTCTCCAGAGGGATTTTTCTGTAAATGTAACGTGTCATTTTTGAAAGAGTCACCATGCAATAGTCATACAAAATTATTATTTCGCAATAATATGCCTATATTATCGCGTCTCAACGAAATAATTCAGAAGGGATATCCAATCTAAGTAAATTGTTCTTGCGTCTAAAACTTCCTATAAACTGGCATTTTTAAACAAAGATGTCGACGCCGATAATAGCTACTTTTCTTATAATTTCCCAGACACAGAATAACATTTTGTTAGACATTTTATTGTGATATTCAGTAATGAGCTGCATTAAATATAAACCAAGCTGCCAAGTCCATCGGTATTCTGGGCGGTATTATTTATTCAGCAAGCTAATGAAATTGGCGCCGGCCGGGAAACGATGCCAAACACCAGTTGCTGGTGCGTAAATTTAAGCAAACTAGTGATGGAGCAAGCGGCTGCAATCGGGTAACCACCGAACTGGAAAAAAAACCTTAAATAATGGCTGCCCATATTCCATAGACAATAATTATCCATCAAAATTATTATTAATCGACAATTGTTTGGACTTCGTGAACAACAATAATATCATGTTCTACATGATATTAAAGCTCTCCAAGGGGCCTCTACGTGTTGGATCTATATCCCCACGCAAGCCTATCAAAAGAACGGGATTTATAGGCCCGTGAAATCCAAAATAGAGTACAAATATAATATTAGACAATGTCCAAGATAAAATGACCCGGGGCGCCAATCCGCGTACGCCGCCCTTGGCGGATTCCATTTTGTTTTTCTTCCTGGACTTTTGGGGCGGCGAAACTTATTGGTCCGTGGCGCCAAATTTTCAAATACGCCCCTGATCACATCTATGCTTTGTATATTAGACCAAGGGTGTGAAGCAGTCAACATTGGAATCCCGTCTCAGGAAATATTATCACGAACACCAACTTCAAACCTACATATATAATCATAGTTAAGTCATAATATGGTATTTTATTACGCCTTCTTTAGAGTAGTTTTCCTGTTTGCTATTTTTTATCAAAGAAATTTATTGAGAGTAGGTTAAACTCATAATTTTAGTTTAGCAATCACACATCAGTAACCAAGTAAGCAGTCCCAGTGTTAACATTATTAGCGCATTGTTTTGTTCCCTGCTAATTAGGTAAACAAACTTCGATATATAGCTATAGCCTACTTTATCACGGCAGGCCTGTTCTGTCTGTCTGGTAGGTCTGCTCCTTTTAAGTACAGATATTTCTATTGAAAATACATAGAAGATGGCATAGTTGAACTGAAATAAACACAATAAAGGAATAGGGAAGGATATATGACCTGACCTGATATTTAACCCGATTATCAATACTTTTAAAGCTAACGGAGACATGTTTAAAGAAGTTTGAGTAGAAGTTCTTTAAACTCCACCTAAGCTAACACAGACTTTGAATTAAACGTGTACTATATATTATTTTGGGTCGTGAAGTTGGAATCTCGACACAGTGTGAATTTTAATTCTTTTGTGCTGAGCGTTCCGACTGAACATCTAGCGACCTTCACCAAGGAGGAGTTTTGGCCGAAGGGTGTCAAGTTCCGGCGGTTCCGCGGCCGGCTCCCTGACACTGCGGGGTTGCGAACTGCATCGCAGCCATAATTGTGTTTTTAGTTTTAAGATATATTTTGTAATAATATGTATGCTAGTTTTAAGGTATTTATCTATGGGCCAATAGTTGCCTGAAAATAAATGTTTTCATTCATTCATTAAACGTATTATTTTCATGGAAATTCGACGTACCTATATGGTAGCATTGCTCACAGTATCGTTTGCTCTGTCGATACACAGCACGGACGCAGTGATCCAAAGCAAAAGCAGTCGGGAAATAACTACCTAGTATTAAGATAATACTGGCAAAACAAATTAACAACAAAGAGAAGAAATGTATGGAAATGATGTTACATAGGCCCGAGGGCCTTCAATTGGTCGGACAGGTGTGGAAACAAATAAGAATTAAACTGAGAAAAGTAGCAGCTAAACTCGCACGTCCCTTGAAGCCTTTCCTTTCAAGTTTGTCAACATGGGACTTGGCCATAACTTTAAGATCCACACTTTACAAGAAGTTTGAATTATGTAAATGCAGGGAATTCAAACGATATTGTTTTTTACGAACAATTTACGTCATTTACTTTTGTAATTCGATTAATTAAAATAGAATACTTAAATGTGATGTAGTGGTGTAGGTATTACTTCACTACTACATCATTATTACTATTAGATCTCATTACGGGGGTGACATCGTCACTGAGTGACAAAACCCCTTTAAAAAAAAGATAAAAAAAATAGATTCGAAATTCCAACAACTCAAAAATGACGTATGCCACTTGAAGGGCTGTTTGTTTTATACTAGAGCGCAAAAATATCTGAAACGGCCGTATTTGTAGAGCTATAAGAGCGTGTCATAATTCTGCGGCCTTTGAAGAGTAACATACTCGTATTGTTCCAGGTGACTGTGCAGTAGGAAATATTAGGTTTTAATCATAAGGAGCTTACAACTAATAATTTCTTTTTGCGTTTGGAGATTTGCTTTCATTGTTAAGGTTCCAAAGTATTGTCATTTTGGGTATGATGCCTGGTTCGCCTGCGTCCGCTACGCTACTCGCTTCCACTCGTACGGGGAATGGAACACGGCCGGCTCCATGAATTCACCCTGACTAGTGTGCGGTCGCGCTTACTGATTTAGTTAAGGTACACTTGAAAGATGGGTTTAGTAGCGAGATAGGGCAGACCTGGTAATTTGTATGTACAGTCAATGTCTTTAATTGACTTAAGGTTTCAAGCTTGGTTCTTCAATACTTGGTAAGTTTATAATAAAAATACAGATTTTTTTTTATTAACAAAGTAGATCAGGCAAGATTGACAAAAGTAGGTTATATATTTATAATACAGGTTGTAATTGTATTACGTGTTTATATTATTATCCACAAAAATAGAGAATACATTTTAAAATAGTTTAAATCTCAATGCGTTCTTCTAGTACCAAAATATGAATTTGTACGAGGAGCACTGACAATGCAATCAAATAGTGTCAAATCAAATTCTACCGGCGTATTATGGATAGCTTTATCCATCTTTGACAACGTGATAAAATAACTGTCACTTTTTGACACCGTGGGATAGAAAGTGACGGAGACCGTTTTATCACGGTGTCACGTAGACAAGAACGACCATCATATCCGTACTGAATGTGTCTCCTATTCTACATTTATAGTCGTAAGTACATATACTGTTTCATTGTCTTCTTTTACTGAAGAATTTCTCGTAAATCTAATGAACCATTAGAAGTTGAGAGCGATTATATGTATTCGGCAGACAAACAAGCCGAGTTTCTGAGTAATTATTAATTTCAAATAACTTTTGAGATTGCCCACCGTACCTTAACTTTGATTTTGTTTACTTATATTTTCTAGAAAATTACTTTTAAGTGGTCTGGAGTTGGTTCGCTAGGTAAATAAAAAACAAATTAGATAAAATGGCGGGTCGTTTTACCATAAGACTTTGTAAATATTGATATATTATTTTAATTGCATTTAGGATGACTCACGCTTGACCGGGCCGGGGCTTCCGGCATTTCTTTTTCTATGGAAAGCACCACGTGATCACCCGTCATGTGTCATAGAAAAGTAAGCGCCGGAAGCTCGGCCCGGACCCGGCCCGGTCTAACGTTAGTCATATTTTTATATATTTAATTATACTTTGATAAACTTCATGAGATGAGAAAAATTAGACTCATTATTTACATTTCATTTGTAGCAAATTCCGCAACTCGGCATAAGTAGATATATGTTGATATTCTTACAAGTTCAACCAATCCCAAACTGCAAGAATTGTACTTTAAAAACTATTCGAACAACTCGAGCATTGGAAACTACGGTCCTTTTTAATGTAACCAGCAGATAAAACTAGGTTAAAAACGCATTACAAACTTCCCCGCGAATTCATAAAACGCGGCATAAAAACTTTGGTAAAAATCGTTTCTGAAACGCGGTTTTATGGCAGAATGAGGAGTGCCCAAGTCATCGACGAACTTTGTAAATGGCGTCTTTAAAAATAATAAAGTCCAGGGTAATTAGTTTCTCGGAAGTTGATTAACCTCTTTTACGAACAGTTCCCTTTTTACTGGCTTTTGTTTGATGCATTCTTTATTGTTTTTTATTCGTGGAGTTTGAGCGATTTTCTGGGTTGCTTACTTTCATCTTTCTTTTGTTAAAAATTGTTTAATCTTCATTCAGCTATTTTTTTGGCATATATTACATTTAAGCTTTGTTAGCGCTTATTCAGCTTGAATTCGTCTATTTAGTTTCTTTGAAAGATGCCCGCAGTTTGCGAACTTCAGTGTTCGCGGTAGGCCCCCTGGAAAGGCTACCCGGCCACTAACCTGAGTGAAATTGGTGATAAAACTTTGTATCAAAAATAACACAACTTGCAACTAGCTAAGCCAAAATAAAGTAGTATTCGGCCAGAAAACTGTCGCCACCCAATATGGGCGAAGTTGTACAAATAGCGGCCATGGAATAGGGGCTACGTGTCGTGGTTGCAACGGTGCAATTTTACCGCGAGCGGACAATGTTCTCGTTAACTGGGGAATTACACCGATTGTTGTTCGTCCGTCGTATTCTGCTCGTGTTCGCGTTTTTCGATTAAGGCTTAGTTGTGTATTGCACGAGACTGCGGATATCTTTATTACACAGGTTCTAGAGATCGCAATCGTCTGTTTATCGCTCATTTAAGTTTTATTGAGACAAGCTTCACGAATCCTCGGACTACTTATTTTATTATATTTAGATTGGACCACTGTTTTATTGTTGTGTTATTTTATTTCACAACAATAACGGATCAGTTGGAAACAAATTTCGACATCCGAACTGGAAATTATTATAGCACAAACGTACTCATTTGTACCGAAAACAAGGTGTGAACTTAAATTTTTGACCAGGATAATTATGATGGTCGTTTTTGTCTACGTGACAGCTTGATAAAACGGTATCCGTCACTTTCTATCCCGCGGTGTTAAAAAGTGATAGTTATTTTATCACGTGGATAAACGTGGATAAAGCCATCCATAATACGCCTGCAGTACTCTAAAGTGGGGACTATGTTTGTATGGAAAAGCGGTCGTCTCCTTTCCTCTTAAGAAATACACTCTCATCGATAGACAAAGCCTTAATTTGAAGTGAAGGCTGCATTTGACAAGGGTCGCGATCAAGTTAAAGCATTACATGGGTGCCTTAACTCTATTGACAACTCTGACACGCAAACTAACTTATCTGTTTACTAAAATACAAGCGATCCGCAAATTCAATGCTAATTTATACCTATTGTAGTTTTAAAGTTAGATTTCCTTTGTGAAGACCCAACTAGATAATAATTGTTTAACTTTGAAATATTCTGGTTTGTGCTGTTTTAAGTTCACAATAATTATATTCCTATATAGGCAGGCGTAGGATATAGTTATCTTACGTTTTACGGCATTTTACATTGCAAAAATAAGATTTCTATAAACATAATTGAACTGTCAATGTAAAGTTGGTTAAATAATTAAATAAATAACAGGCAAAAAAGGACATTCAAGGCAAGGAAGTAATAAATATTCTAAGTAAATAGGGTCATTGCGTCAGTTCACTGTCCAGTGCCTGTTTCCGTCCACTTGGCGTAGTGGCTACAAAGAATTGCGTATTATTTTAATATACAGGTATTCAAATTAAACGTATTTCTTGAATATATAGGCATATATTCAAATTATACACAATTCTTTGTGGCAACTACGCCAAATGGACGGAAACAGGCACTGGACGGTGAACTGACGCCATTACGTTACCCTATTACATTAGTAATATTTTAAAAGCCTTAATAGCTGCATCTCCTAGACATAGAAATCTCACATAGGTAATCGTAAATGTCAAAGTTTCAAAGTGGTCAAGAACTTAAATTGGCTTGCGCCACCATAAAACTGAATAACCACAGAATGCAATGCCATAAAATTAAATCACATCGTCCAGAATCCACTCCCGCGAATCTAGGTCTTTGGCGCTCGAAATTTAAAAACACTCTCATAACGGACACAATGCTCGGTCGGGCCGCTATTGCTTGTCTATGCGCAATAAAGTCGCATCATGGCGGCTAATCTCGTGCTTACTGCCGGCGATATTAACGCCCGAAGAGGTTCCAAATTCGAATTTGAATTTAGTTCTAAAGGTTGGCTCGTACGAGTTGCGGCGAATAAAAGACACGGTACAAGAAAATAACACACTTTCCACCCTTGTATTGAAATGTACTATTACCGTCGTACGTTTACGGAAACGCACGAACGCGAATGTGTTAATACTATTTCAGTCAGTCTCAGTACAAAATTTTTCGTTGAACATTCCTGAGTTAAAAACTCTGATTAATTATGAATTTATGATAGAGTAGGACCAAGCTAACTCTGCGTGCCATTAGCAATGACAAAGTGTGACCATGTCATCATTAAAGTCAAATTGCTATGTAAATATGACGTTATTATGACACTCCCTCGCTTTGTCATATTGAAATCGGTGCAAAGTTAGGTTAAAAGGACTCTATTCCATTTATCCTCGTAAGTCCCCGCGTACTTGTACAAGTACAAATTAAATTCGAGTTATGAACTCTTATAGAAATAAAAGAAAGTTCCAAATTCTAAAGCGCAAAAATTGACTATGGTAAGTTACGAGGTTATTTTTATATATTGGCGTAGACGGGATTTCTTTCAAGCAAAAAAAATGTACCTACTTACGCCGATATATTATTATTCTTTTTTTAAGTTTTTACCATTAGTAAGTTAAATCAAATTGGACTCTGAAGTCATTCTATTTTTATGCCACAGCGTCGAGAACACCCTGAAATCTGTTTTTTTTTTAATACTGTCAGCAGTATTCCAACCGTCGGTTATGAAACAGGGTCCGCGCCATACGCACGGCAGACGATGCACACGCCGTCGACCAATCAGAAAAAAGCGATTGGTTTGAAACAGCATTCCATTACGGCGCGACCGCGGCCGTTAATTAACGGACGACGGTGGACCGAGAGCTCCAGCCCATTTTTAAGCTACTTGTAAAAAGCTAGTCATGAACACACAGGCAAGGTAAAACCAATCTTTGGACCCTCCTCTACTAATCGATATTCCTCTACTAATGTTGAGTAAATAGCGCATCTATGTTTTTTTTTATTTGAGCGTAACTAAATACTTTGGAGGGGCGTATTTAGCTTATACAATACCATTACAAAGGCAGCCGCCTCAGAATTTGCTTAATTCCTTCTTTCAGAAATTGAGGAAAAAAATACACCGAAATTGTACCTCATCCAAAATTATAAGCTTTTTATGTGTACCTTTTCCGTTCGCAAAGTTTTATATCAAAGTTATCCTGATGATCAAAGCAACCGCAGTTGACGGAACTGACACTTGGGTTCTGGGGCAATTAACAAGTTAGATTTACTTGCTATGCGCTCATTTCAGCCGGGTTAAAAGTTGCGCGGATAAGGATCACCGTGTCTTGTACTTTACAAATAGTTTTTATGAGTCTTACTCAGACCAGGAAGCGAGAAATATCTAAATAAAAATGTTTAACTCTTGCAATATTTAATCAAGAATCAGGAAAACTTTTTTTAAACTAACATGAACAATTTTCCTACATACATAGAATATAAATAAGTTACACGAATATTCTTTCACGAGTTTCACGACTTAAGTATCTAAAGTAAATGGTGTTACTTAACTCCAACGTAAAAAATAATAATGGATAGATAATGTCAATCATATGCATGCGCCATGTTTTTCTACATATTCCAAAAAAAAGCAATTAATGAAATAAATACCAAAGAGTTTTTTTAATTGAACTAAAAGTGAAAACAGTTAATTTATCTGGGTGCACAATTACATATAATAATAATAATTTAGCCTCTATACGTCCTACTGCTGAGCACAGGCTTCCTCTCATGCGCGAGAGGGTTTGGGCTCACGCTCTAAATAATGCATCTAAAAATGTGGATCAGCTCCTGGCCTATCGAATTTCTAGCTGGTTCTAGCTTAGCTCGTGTTTCGTGACATGCAGTTATTACGCGACGGCCGCTTAGCTCCGAGATTACTTTTCAGCGGTCGTCGGAAGTGACGGGATATTTGAATGCGATTCGGAACACAATTGTTTTAGATGGCCGTTAAAAAGTTCTTTTG
Source organism: Cydia splendana (assembly GCF_910591565.1). Taxonomy (NCBI): domain Eukaryota; kingdom Metazoa; phylum Arthropoda; class Insecta; order Lepidoptera; family Tortricidae; genus Cydia; species Cydia splendana. The sequence goes on from NC_085963.1 coordinate 4,472,277, forward strand.
AAACATTGTTTGAAACGTTTGGACGGACCTTTGTTACGTTGTAACGCTTGTAAACTCTCTGTAACACATGACAGCTAATATGAGGTTTGAAAGCCATTTGTTTTACCATTTCCTTGTTTCAATTTCCGTATTTTTGAAGCATATTGTTTTGGGTTTTTTTTTTATTTTGATCCGACGTGGCGTGGCTTGATGCGCATTTACAAACATTTTTGATGTTAGCGTTGTCGTTGTATTGCAATAATTTATCATGTGGTCGACAGTTATTTAATGGAAGTAATACTAAAAGTGAAACTGTGCTAGGAGGTAACAGCAGGACACGGGTTTCGGATTTAAAATACAACAAAAAGTGTCATCGCTTTGGTTTTTTCCCCCAAAATAATCTTGTGATCATAGACACCGAAACTTGGTTACGTTACCAATGTGTTTCTAGTTAAAAAATAGTAAAAAATGTAAGTATTTTTTTATGATATAGAAGGCAAACGGATAGACGAATTGCCTTGGTAAGATGGAAGTACGCTTTTATTTTTAATGTTTGAAGGTCGGTCCGGAAATACCTCGGGCGACAATTCAATTCACAGTTTATTTGTGCGAGGCAGGAAGTTTCTGAAGAAACGCACAGTTGAGGACTGCCAACTATCTGAGTGGTGAAGATAGAAATGTCGCGAAGAGCGATGGCGGGAAGAAGCGGTAGGGATTAATCCGAAGAATTCCTCAGAGCATTTTCCGTTATACATACGATAGAAAACCATATGAAGGTCATTGAAGGTAGCTTTACCTAGCAATAACATTCTTTGGCACAACCAATTATAAGTTTAGCTCAATACAGAACAGACCCCAGATTAAAGTTGGGAACGACTCAAAGTTTCCTGGTTACCTTATCGACGAGCAACAATGGACCTTTTGTGCGATTGTATCTGAACATTGAACGCCGAAAGCTTATCGGGGCAAACTTTGGAACTGCGTATGGTATTGTCTGTTTCTGTTATACAAAAGCGGCTAAACATATGCGTATGCTTTGTAGTTGGAAAAGTTTGAAACGAACTAGCTGGTGCCTATTTAAACTACTTATTTTTGTGCAGATGTACAGTGGCGTTCAAAAGTGCATGGATAGATGTCGACCGTAATGCCTTAATATTACCGTTGAAACATCTCCATGCACTTTTGAATCAGTGTACCTATGTGCCGACAGTATCACTGACGAAAAAGTACAGATGAACAGCACCTAGATGAGAAAAACTGGTTAAACGAACACCGGATAATGATTAAACGAACACCGGAAAATCTAGGCTTCCTTACTTCTTAGGAGTCTAGATAATCTAGAATCGAATTGAACGATCGCAGGAATTGAGATTTACTGTAGAGAAGGAAAAATAATGCTGAGAGAAAGTAACCTAAAAGTTTTAAATTTAAGTAATCCATTTAAATTGATTTAAATCAAATGTAGCGCAGTAGGTAATTATTTTCTGAATAAACTTAAGGTACCGTTTAGATTTAGAATGCACTACTTCGAGTTAATGCTGCAGTATTGCAGTCGGCAGTAACGTCGCGCCGCAAATATTGAAATCAATGTTTATACCCAGATGAACACTAATATTTGTTTTCTATGTATATATGTATTTATCTATATAAGTATGTATATCGTCGCCTAGCACCCATAGTACAAGCTTTGCTTAGTTTGGGGCTAGGTTGCTCTGTGTAAGATGTCCCCTGATAGTTAGGGAGGCGAGGTAGCTAAATGGCGTAATTCAACGGCGCCGTCGAGACCTATCAAAATCGAAAGATAAAATAATTTCGAAAAGAAAAGCTCGTATGGCAAAAACCATTTTAGCGGTGGGTTTGGCGTGTACGGTTTTTCAAAAATGTTTAAAAAAACAGTTACTTGGGCATTCTCGAGCGCGTCAGATATTCATACTACGTATGCCCCGAGTGCCTCTGATAACAACGGTATACTAATCTGCCGGTTTGCGTGGTGGGGGTAGGCATATAAAGTAGTCAAAAATGCAAAAAAAAAAAATTTACTCGAGCGCGTCAGATTTTCGGAAGGGGTGTTAAGTAGGCCCCAAAAACTGACGATTTCGGCGTGACGATAAGTTACGATGAATTTTTGAAAATGCAAAAAAAATAAGTTTTTTTGAAATACTCGAGCGCGTCAGATTTTCATAGGGGAGGTTTATCTCGGTATCCTGAAAGCATATTTTTTTAATCTGACAAAAATGTTGGTGGGTTCTCTTAATCTGACCGAAAAAGGTTTTTTGGTTTCTTTTTTTTCCTTTCTTTCTCCTTGATAAAACGGGGAACTTACGGTACGTCCAAAAAACAATTTGAGGATCAACAGGCTATTGAATAATATACATACATGAAACTGTACATGTTAATAATACTTTTGTATACAGATACGCGTAACTTTTTCCGAGTCCACGAAAATTGTCGAGAAGCTTTAGAAAAAAAAAATTTTTGAGATATAATAAAAGTCACATAATTTAATCATCGTTATTTCATATCAATTTTTTTAACACCCTCAGTTTTCGAGATATACTCAAAAAACCGGGAGTTTGAGTTTTTATGATGCTTCAAGGTAAAAAGTTTTAACTTTGGACAAAAATGTAAAGAGACCTTTTTTGTGTAAAATAAAATTACCTTTAGAATAGAATAGTTTATTTGTGTAAAAAAGGGTATAAATTGATGTTACATAATATTGTTTCCAATCCTTAATTTACCATAATACATGGCGTACAAATATTCTTAAATTACTATCTAATATTAAACTTCCATTAAAATGACACATTGAAAAATAATAAAAATACAATGAATAATAATTAATAATAAAATCATAGATTGTCAATATCATTTAAGATTACAATTTGTCTTATATAAAAATATACAATAATTATAAAACATAATCAATGTACACATCAATAATAATAGCTTATAATTTACATAATGTCAAAAACTCATCAATTGAATAATAACAACTCTCTATCAAATGATCAAACAAGTGCTTTTTGAATAATTTAATTGGAAGGGCCTTAAAATCGTCAGTAAAAGTGTTAAATAATTGTATTGCCATGTAATGCACGTTTTTTCTGCTTAGTGAAAGGTTTGTCCTGGGTATGCACAGATTACATCGATGTGTACCTCTTTGAGACCTCATGGTGATAGTTTTAAAACATGTGGGGTGCTTTTTGACAAATGTACATATTTCAAAGATGTACATTGCAGGTAATGTCAAGATTTTATTGTGCCTAAATAACGGTCTGCAGTGATCTAATTGCCAAGCCCCAGATAGAGACCTCACACATTTTTTTTGTGTCTTAAATATGATGTCAGCATCGACTGAGTTACCCCATATAATCAAACCATATCTCAATAGGGATGACACATACCCGTGATATGCCGAAAGAGCGGCTGCTTCCGAAACCACATTGCGAATACGATAGAGTACATAAACAAATCGATCCAATTTAGTGCGTAGGCTATCAATGTGGCTCTTCCAATTACAGAAGTGGTCAATGTTTATTCCAAGGAAAGATGCAGAATCTACTTCTTCAATTTTTGAATCATTGTACTTAATTTCTAAATCAATATGTTTACTTCGGTATGTCTGAAATTGTATCATTTTTGTTTTATTTATGTTAATTTTTAAATTATTGTTTTCTAGCCAGTCTATTACATTTACTAAAGCTTGGTTGATTTTATCATCAAATGGCGTATCGTCATCATTTTTAATGAGCAGCGTTGTGTCATCCGCAAAGAGGATAGTATCATGGCTTACTACATTTGGGAGATCATTAATATAGAGTAAAAATAGCAAAGGGCCCAGGATACTGCCCTGCGGCACGCCAGTTGTGTTAGGTTTGTAGTACGATTTATAAGCTATTTTGTCATTACCGTCGATGCTGGTGATTTCAACACACTGGTGACGACTTCTAAGGTATCTAGCGATCCAGTCCCACGCTGGACCTCTTATACCATATCTGTTTTGTTTATTTAAACTTTTTTTTTGTAAAATGTATCGTTCGCGACTTATATGCCGCAACGCGTTCTTAGGAAGACGAAATGGCTCCTCCACACTTCCGGTCATGCGGAAACCGGCAGATTTTGTATTTTTAGTAAGTTTTAGATTATATTCTTCAAAATAAAAAATAAAAAAATCGCGCTCGAGAATGCCGGATTAACGTTTTTTTTTTACAAGTTCGCGACCCTATAACTCGGCGGCGTCAAGGACTTATCGTCAGATTAGTTAAATTTAGTCTTTAAACACTAAAATCAACCCCCAATATCTTAATCTGAGGCGCTCCAGTATTTCAGACTATCCATTTTTTTTTACTAATCTGATCGTCTATCCTAGGCGCGCGTCACTACATATAGAGCTAAATACTTTACAAGGTTATTCTATTAGGTCTAAGGTATCTCTCATATCTTAAACTGCCACGCTCGAGTATTGCCGAAAATTCCCCTATTCGCCTCCCTAACATAGTTTATTCTCTTTATTTATTTTTCGTCTTAAGTTAGGTTATTTATAATATGAATATAGAAGTAAAATATAAAAACACTTACAAAACGATATAAAATACATATAAACACATTATAAAAAAACCTAACCTAGGGTGCCGCCAGCAGCGGGGCAAGGCCTAAGCTACCGGTGGTCAGGGCTGCAGAGAGAGGAACCGGCGGACTATCCGCGCCGTGTCCAAGATCACCGCCTTCTGCATCTGACCCATTATTTATTATTATTATTTATTTTTGACATTTATTAAGTAAGTCCATTGTTGCTTTTGGTGATGTTACACTGACACAACAAAGAACAGTCACAAAAGTAATCAAACATTAAAACCTAGTTAAACCATCAGTTAGTCACCTGAGCAAGTTAAATTCACTCTAAATAATTACTGGAACGTGTAACCGGGTTGTCGGGGGGTTGTTTAAAACAGTCCGCTACTAACTCATAATTGATATGTACAAGCCATTATAACTTTCGGTGGTTACTATGTACCTACAATCGCTTATCTTACTTGCCTCAAATCTAATAACCTTAGTAGAAGGAGAATGTAGCTTAAATCCAGAACACTGTTTGAAATTACTTGCAAAATTACAATATTCAAAGTTAAGTTTCGTTTTCATTAAAAGTTTAATGATTATAGCGACGAACGAAACTACATAAATCTATTTAACATCAATGTATAATCTACTTGCGGATTTTATTTATTTGCGGAATACAATAAATAGAGAAGCATGGCGGGAAACAACGAAAAAGGCCGTACTACGACTTCAATGACCACGACTGCTGACAAGAGTATCCGACTAAGAAGAAGAAAATAATTTACTACGAATCAGAATCAGAATCAGAATTTGTTTATTTTCATAGTTATCGGTTACAATTTGTGTCCCTGCTCCCGTTCGAGTCTCAGGGGTGTATGCTTGCTTAAGTCTAGGTGAGATCAGTGCAAGTATGGTGTATTTGATTTATGTTAGTTACTTTATATAAGGACAACTATCATTGAACGTTCTTTGTTGTGTTCTTAATAATTTACTACGACCCGCCCCCGCTTTGCACGGGTTAACAAATTATACACCTAAACCTTCCTCAAGAATCACTCTATTGATAGGTGAAAACCGCATGAAAATCCGTTCAGGTGTTTTTGAGTTTATCGCGAACATACAAACACACAAACAGATAGACGCTGCGGGGGACTTTGTTTTATAATGTGTAAGTGGGAGTATTTAGAATTCATAAAATATGCTGATAGTAATGTGACGGCTTAAAAACAAAATTAAAATATTGAATAAAAACCGGCCAAGTGCGAGTCGGACTCGCGCACGAAAGGTTCCGTACCATTACGCAAAAAACGGCAAAAAAATCACGTTTGTTGTATGGGAGCCCCACTTAAATTTATTTATTATATTCTGTTTATAATTAGTTGTTATAATTTAATTTAATTATCATTTATTCAAAGACCAATAGCGGCAACAGAAATACATCATCTGTGAAAATTTCAACTGCCTAGGTTCATGAGATACAGCCTGGTGACAAACAGACGGACGGACGGACAGACGGACAGACGGACAGTGGAGTCTTAGTAATAGGGTCCCGTTTATTCCCTTTGGGTACGGAACCACAAAAATCATTTGTACCTATTTGTTTCCTAGATATTCAGTATGTGTTTCATAAGATTAGAAGCATTGGTTAATGAGAAACTTCCTTGATTTATCAGATCAACGTTTCGAAATCCAATAAACAAATTCTCGTAAGCAAAGTCATTTCAAAGGACTCAATATAAAATGTTCTTTGCAAACATTGTATCTAAAGTCTATATAACAAGTACAAAAGCATTCAATCAAGACAGTATTGTCCGAACGAAGATAAGCTCTCCACGTGTAAGCTCGAACCCGCTCGAACGAAGTTAGGCCTCATTTAGACGGTGCGAGAACTCGCATGCGAGTTTCATTACATTGCGGTATTTGATCGGTCGGCTGAACTGATGTAACCTCAATGGTCCGCAATGTAACTAAAATAGCATGCGAGTTCGCGCGCCGTCTAAATGAGCCCTAAGGATGACTCACGCTAGACCGGGCCGGTTTCCGGCGCTTCGTTTTCTATGGAAAGCACCACGTGACCACGCGAGCAGCCGTCATAGAAAATGACATTTCGGACGCCTCGGCCCGGGCCCGGCCCGGTCTAGCATCCTTTACAGAATTACAGCATTATGCAGACCCGGATGTCGATTCCAATTTTTAACAATTGTTATAGTTTTGTACTGGTTTTGATATGCCCTTGACGTTCGTGTTGTTAATTGGGCGTTTTCCAAAAAAAAATTACATTTCATTCATGGCTTAAATATATTGACTTCTCGGGCTCATTTTACTCCGAATCATTTGTACATTCACGCCGCATACATGAAAAAATGTGTCCCAAGATTTCCTTTCCAGATCGTCACATTTTTGTATGAAAAGTTTTTTTATATTTATGAACGTGACGCACTGGATAAATATTTTTTCATACAAAATTTTGGGACACACTTTTTCATGTATGAGGCGTGAATGTACAAATGATTCTGAGTAAAATGAGCCCAAGAAGCCAATATTTTAAAGACATGAATATGAAATGTAATTTTTTTTGGAAAACGCTTAATTAGCGCGCCTCTCAGGCACGCCTTGCACTTCATTTTGCTTGCACCAGGGTGAGCGGTTTTCAAGCTCGTATCGAAATGAGATCAACCCGTAACAAATTGGTAATTCTGAATTGGGCTCCCGGCTGCTAGATAGAACCTCAGCTACCTGTTAATTAGATAGCTTAGAATTTCCACGATTAGATGTGGCTTTCATACTTTAAAATTTAGATACCGTTCCGTTGTGAAGGTGAAAATTTGAAGTGTTTAACAACGGATATTTTGTGTTTCAAAATTGTTCTCCTAAAAGCAACATTTCTTCCAATGATCACCAAAATGGCCATAAAAATTTTTAAAGTAGGCACGAGATTTAGAGACAAAAAACTTAGACATAAAAGAATACTTCAGAACTTCCTCAGTCCCACGAGAGCCACTTCATGCAAATGCGCCTCAAAAACTCATAATATCGCGTTTTACAGAAAATCAAGACATAAACCCAAAGCTCAAATACACAGTGAATAAACCAGGCAAAAAGGCCAAGAATCTTATCGTTCGGCAAATACTAGCGAGCAACAGCTCGAGGGGGAGAGCTGGGGGTCAGAGCGGGGCTAGCGGGGGCCGGAGGGGCCTGAAAGGGGCCTGAAGGGGTCGGACATGAATGGGTCGCGGCCACGTGCACCGGGCACACATTTCGACGCTCCGATAGGCATTGCCGTATTTTTAAATGCCTATGCGACCTTCAGGGATTAACACATCTCTTTACGCATGCGTGGGCCGAATAAACAGGGCTTTCAGGATATAAAAGCACGGTTTATGCTCGGTTTGCCTGGATTAATTCTATTGTGCTAGAATTATTGTACTGACAATTGAACTAGAGTGAATAGAAAGGTGGAAATGGATATTTTGTAGCAAATTACCTTAAATTTCCGACATTTTTCTACTCGGTTTTCTACATAATGCAAGTTAACTACTATTAAATGAAACCACTGGGGCGGTATTCGATCTTAACATAATACTTAATACTTATAATTTTGATACTTGCATTAAATCTCATATCTACATTACAGTAACAGCTACATATTACAGCATCCCTACTATTATTATAAATAAAAAACTGCCCGATTCGAACTTTAAGATACTTACGTCAATTAATAGATCTAGAAACGATATGGATTAGATGTGTCAGTGTCAAATGTGACGTTAATTCAAACAAAAACGTCACTTTTGACACTGACACATCTAATCCATATCGTTTCTAGATCTATTAATTGACGTATCTTAAAGTTCGAATCGGGCCGAAAGTAACTCTGTCTGTCAGTTACCTCTTCACACTTAAACCGCAGAACTGATTTCGATGAAATTTGGTATGGAGATAGTTTAAAGGACATAGGGTAATTTTCATCAATCATCTCTCGGCGCGATTCGGGAAATGAATTAGAGATTAACTAGATACGATATAGTAAAGATATGTGACGTCCCACGGGTAAAGGTACCTTATGGCGGTTGGCGCTTACACTATTATTAACACCGCTCCAATATTATTACGGCGCTATGCGACGTAAGCGCCAATTAATTTCCCGAATCGAGCCGATTGTCTTTCCACACAGACGAAGTTGCAGGCAGAAGTCAGTACATTTATAAGTAAGAAATAGGTACATTTACTTGACACAAAACGGTTCACAATATATCATATAGACTATCTGGATTGTCTGGAGTGTCAGGGCACACCTAAAAACACTCACAAATCTCAAGATAAATTCCATTAATCACCGTTTAAATCTCATAATACATCATTTTTAATGTATTTCCTTTGTGTCTCTCACAAAAGACATTCAAACCTGACCTGAAGGACTTAACTACAGTGCTGTTTGTATGAAAATAGGTCCTTATGTTTTGAATGTGAGGCTGTTAAAGAGCCCAGCGCAAGAGCGCTCCTTAAATGTCGCAAGAACCAGCGTAAGTGAGATCTGTGTGTACGCAGAGCTATTACACATTTTGAGGTCAAGTTACCGTGGTTTTCTTTGTGAGCTTTCGAGTGACTGGGGGACCAATTACTTATAGGGCATGGGAGAGTCTAAAGTTAATTTGAACCAGTATTAAGCGCTCTCTGATTATTAAATTGATACTTTGCATGTAAAAAAAAATATTTAAATACCCTTTTATTTATTTGTTTATTTCAACTCTATTGTACAAAAGAAAACATATCGTACAAAAGGCAGACTTAATGCCAAAAAGCATTCTCTACCAGTCCTTTTCATCGTTTTATCTATAGATCGTAAGGAAAGTTAACCAACTTTAGTGTTTCACTACTGGGAAAAAACTCAGCTTGGCATTTACAATGACAATGTGTGACAATGTCATCGTTTATGACACTCCCTCATTTTGACATCCTCAAGTCGGTGCCAAGTTAGCTTAGACGGACTACTATACTGTTTGCGTTAACACTTGATTCGGTTAAGTTATGTTCTAATGTATGGGGAAGACAAACAAATTATAGCCAGCATTCAACGAATGTAGTATGATACCTTTGGGTATGGTGCTTTACGCACACTAGCGTCCCACCCCCTCCCCCTGACGCAACCACCCCTTTTAGCATGAAATATGTTCCGGTTGAATATGGTGAGTCTTACCTCAAACATGCATAATAACCTTTTTTGTTTAAAATGTATTAAGGATTATTTCTTACCTTGACATTTTTTCCTAACTCTAATACGTACTTTTCTCCAAAATTACAAAAAAACCGTCATATTTCATGTTAAAGGGGGGGGTTGCGTCAGGGGGAGGGGGGTGGGACGCTAGTGTGCGTAAAGCACCATACCCAAAGGTATCATACTACATTCATTAAATGCTGACTATAATTAGTTTTTCTAAAAACACAATTTGACCGAATCAACTCGCTTTCCCAATGCCAAGTAATGGTAAATAAGGATGGTGTCCACTTTGTGCCCACTTTGTTTAAAATTAAGATTACTCTCCTCTGATTATTTATATCCCGAGGCGCCATTAGAGATTTCTCAGGAGCATTGCCCGATTTCATGCCACATGGAAATTGAGTGGGCGTGGGATCTGTCGCGTCTTAATACAGGTTTGAAAAAGTAATTTACTTTTCTTACGAACAATAATTAAAACTTTGACATTCGTAAGTATAACTTAGGAAACAAATCGAATTATTTTATTTATTTTATATAATATTTCGATTAGTGCTTCTTAATTAGTCATACTGTACTGTGTTAGTGTTCTAGAGTGGCATATATGTCCAGATAGCGAAAAAGATGTGTTGTGTGTGTTGTGTGAGACTCTAGTTAATAATGTACAACATGGAAGATATTTCGATGAGTTGAAATTACACCTTAAGTATATTGCAGAAAAAGACTGCTACGAACTACGGAGTAGCACACATAGCGTTGCTTAGCCGCGATGATGCAATATCGTAGCGTTTTCGTACCAGCGTCGATTTGTCTTGCAGGCCAACTGCCGTATTCGAACTTCAAGATATTCACAAGAGACGACACGTACTAGATCCGTTATAGTTTAGATATCAACTAGTTCTCTTTTGCAGCGCAATTCGGGCAACCAATGTCACTTTTACGTTAGATAGATATCTATTTAATTACACAAACGGGTCTACCGCGATATAATTTCATTGTTTTTACCTTTAATTCCGACGTTTCAGCTGAGTTGCACCACACCACCACACCCACACCGCACCACACCAGTACTCCAGTAGTGTGGTGTTTCCGTGACCACAGCTGGTGCAACTCAGCTGAAACGTCGGAATTAAAGGTAAAAACAATGAAATTATATCGCGGTAGACCCGTTTGTGTAATTAAATACCTATGTGTACAAAACGCGAGAGTTTAAAGTGTTAGATAGATATCTATTAGATGTGAATTGGATCTCTAAGTCATATCCTGTGGAAATCGTTCAACAGTATCTCCAGAATCGCGCAAATGTCAAATTTGACAGGTTAGATCTTAAACATATCGTTATCGTATCTTGGTGATGTCTAATAGATGTCTATTTCAAAATCCGAATCGGGCCCCAATTCGATCGTACACTGATATCAGAACGACATCTAATTGATGTCATTCGGTTATCGTGCATTTTGCTCGTACTTCTCCGTACATGTATTAGCGCAGGCGAGACGCACGATAGCTAAATAAATTCAAATAACATTCTGATGTCAGTGTACATTTGAATTGGCCTCATAATTATGTAAGCATTATATAAAATAAATAAATATTTTCAATATAAAAAAAAAATATATATTATAAGCAACTGCAAAGAGAGTGCACATCAAAATGAAAGTCCTTACAAACGGTTTCATCGTTAATTATTCGGAACTATTTTAATTACCTACTAATCTTTAATTCAAGTACGGACACTTCTTTTAATGTTTTTACAGTACATATGTTACTTTACGGCCCTAGGGCGGGATTAAGGACAATACGTGCGTATGTCAAAAAATTAAAGGGCCATATGTACTGTAAAACGTTGTACAATACACGTGCGAAGGTAATTCGCAACTCGTGTCATTTTAAAATACTCCCTTCGGTCGTGTTTCAATTTATCGCCACTTGTTGCAAATTTCATCGTAATGTACTATTATTTAAATAAGAAAAAACCGTATTATAACGAACACAGATATTGTTAAAAAAAAACTTTCAAAACTCGAACAATAACGTACTTACATTTATTGTATGAAAAGAATACGTTGTATTCGTAAATCCTCTCTAAGTCGTGCCCGGTCGCTAAGTAATAATCTGCTGGTTATACAGTCAGCAGCAGAAGTTGCTAAGCGGGCGAGGTGTTCAAAATTACCTTGACACGCTCTTATTCTCTTAACAATAAAGACGCGTCAAGATCATTTTGAACACCTGGCCCGCTTAGCAACTTCTGCTGCTGACTGTACCATCGCCCACACTGTTAACTGTACGGTGGGCCTTACGCCTTTTGTAATAAGGTCCACCGATGTACAGTTAGGAGTGTTGCTGGTTGTACATCCACCGTCCGCTGGTAACGGGTCGTACATTAATAACTGACACACCGACCACACCTGTACGCAAGTATGATGATTTAAGGTACGATCAAGGAATTTAATTTCAGTACCGTTTCTTACCTTGTAAATAAATCAGGGGACATTTTACAGATCAACCTAGCCCCAAACTAAGCGAAGCTTGGAATATGGGTGCTAGGCGACGATATACATACTTATATACATAGAAAACACCCATGACTCAGGAACAAATATTTGTGTTCAACACACAAATAAATGCCCTTACCGGGATTCGAACCCAGGACCATGGGCTTACAGACAGGGTCACTACCCACTAGGCCAGACCGGTCGGAGGGGTGGCGGACCGGTTTTAGTATCTATTGTCACTGTGACAAGGTACGAAAAAAAAATAAAGAATTATATAACAATGTCCCGGTACATTTAAGTATTCATAACATTTATAACGAGGCACTTTACTTATTGTCTACAATTGTATCCATTTCTATCAACATATATTCTGAACAATCTGGTTTTTAAGTAAAGTATGCGATATTTCATATACTTTCCAGATAAACTTTTCTCTTTCGCTCCACACCGTCCGGTCGGTGTACACCCCGCCAGGGACGCAACAGCCAGGGCGTCGCCTAGCAACGCCGGGCTCGATTCTTGCCCCAGATACCTGCAGGGCTGCGAATTCGGTAAGGTCAGCCCTCACTGACACTCACAACATCCTATATCCCCACCCTCCGTATCCGAAATTGAACTTTACGACTTACCTAACAAGATCACTATTCGAGCAACACGGTGAATCTTTAGCAGTGATTGAAAGATCGTATGTTTCGGCGTGTAATTAAAATTAAACTCTTAAGTGATTGGGACTAGGTTGTTTATGCTTTAGTGTGAGATTTCCATGGCTTAATTCGAGGGTGGTGAAATGTTTGGGTGAAATTATAATTGTCTTTAGGTGTCTCTGCACGTGTGGAGTACTGATTGTAATGAGGCTCTTAAATGGCACTACTGAAAATGAATACACGTCTATTATCAATGGCTTTTGTGAATTATACTATTTTGGTATTGCGTTACACCGTTGACGTTGACGTTGACGACCGGTCTGGCCTAGTGGGTAGTGACCTTGCCTATGAAGCCGATGGTCCCGGGTTCGAATCCTGGTAAGGGCATTTATTTGTATGATGATACAGATATTTGTTCCCGAGTCATGGTTGTTTTCTATGTATTTAAGTATTTATTTATAATATATATCGTTGTCTGAGTACCCACACCACAAGCCTTCTTGAGCTTGCCGTGGGGCTTGGTCAATTTGTGTAAAAAATGTCCTATAATATTTATTTATTTATTTATATTTGTTGTGCTAAAGTATTTGAACAAATTAAATTATTTCAGAAAAATATTTTAATTTGTTTTTATCAAGTAGAAACACTACTATATAAACAGGGGGCGCCATAAGCCTTCAGTAAGAAGTGCATATACTTGGAAAATTTGACCGATGCCGCTGTGACCCGGTGGCCGAGTGGCTTAGGCATCTGCCGCGATAGCAGAGGACGCTGGTTCGACTCCAGCCTGGGGCACTGGAGGCCTTGGTCACTTTTTCTTAGTATATGACATTTATTTCAGTTTATATTTGTTGTGGTTAATTAAATGTGTCTACATTTTAGCTCAATACTCAAAAATATGCTTTCAGGTGCGTTGGGGTTAGAAATGTTAGAATCAATTTTTGATCGATATGAGCAGTGTTGAAAATACAAAAGTTGGTATTGATTAATAGTTTATTAAGTAGGGGGGAAGAGAAATAATAAACTTTCTTAAGGTAAACGTACTAGTGCTCATCACGGTCCCAGTACATGTCATCTTTAAACTTAAGTCATTGTTAATAGAGATGACAGCAGGGTGTCATCTATTGGGCATTAGCATGTCGAGCACTAGTTCGTTTACCTTATTCCATCGATAACATTTCAATAATACGGCACCAATGAGTACCAAATAAAAACTGGGAAAAGCTGGAATTGTGCGAGATAAGATTGATTTAATTTTGTAATCGTAGAGCGCTGTTGAACAATATTTATGATCGGCAATAGAATGGTTTTTGAACGTAAAAACTAAACATTGATGGTCATGTGAATTTTCCGATAAAGATAAAGGGTATTCCGATAAGTAAATATTTTAAGATAAAGGGGGAAAAAACGTTTCTAACTATATATTTAACTCTTGACCAATGATCGACGGGGAACAGCTAAATGACAGTTGGAACAATGTGGCCAGCACTCAAAATATTACACGTAATTTGGAATTACGAAGGACATGTCAATCCCAATAAGGCTTAATTTACCCTCTGGGTTGGAACTTTGGAAGGTCAGATGGCAGTCGCATTTGTACAAACTAGTGCCTACGCCAATTCTCGCAATTAGTTGTCAAGCGGACCCCAGGCTCCCATGAGCCGTGGCAAAATGCCGGGATAACGCGAAGAAAATTATGAAAATGATTTTAATTAGATTTAGAAGGTCGAAACACACAACACACACTTAATTCAAAAAACAAATAAAATGTTATTGATACATATCATAATAAATTAATTATGTTTACTGTAACACAACAAATATTCGTTTTGCAAGCCGGTCAAGCCAAGGTGCTGTTAGGTAACGGAAAATGTTGATCCCTCGTGGACAAAATAGCGAGCGAAAGCTAGTATCTTAAGGGGCCCACAGATTACCAGATCGCCGGACGATGTCAGCCTGTCAGTTGTTCGGAGCTGTCAATTTTGCGTTTAACTGACAGGCTGATATCGTCCGGCGAACTGGTAATCAGAGGGCCCCTTTAATCTCTTTAGTGCAAAACTAATTTAAACTATTCTCGCATTAGCAGCGGCCTTAATAGCGAAGAGGAACTTCGGGAAATTATTACGCAGTAAAATCCTATTATTATACATATGTATGGTACAGCCAGCAGCAGAAGTTGCTAAGCGGGCCAGGTGGTCTAAATGATCTTGACGCGACTTTATTGTTAAGAAAATAAGAGCCTCTCTCTCTAGTCGTTCTCTTCATTGCTGAAGGTCGTGTCCGTCTTGAAATCTTCCGATGACCTCTGTCACCAATCGCTTCAATCCCACCCTGCTCTCGGCCTTCTTCATGGCGGTTGCTATTGTGAGGCCTGTAAGGGTAGAGACCTGATCCGACCACCGAGCAGGAGATCTGCCACGTCGCCGCTTGCCGTCTACTTTCCAAACAACTACAAGTTTCTCCAAGTTGTCAGGTTCTCGGCGGGCTATGTGTCCAAAATAAGAATTAGAGCCTGTCAAGGTAATTTTGAACACCTCGCCCGCCTAGCAACTTCTGCTGCTGACTGTATAATATACGTAGGTAGGTATATAATGTTTGTAACTAATAGCCTGATCAATGAAGACTTAATGGATATAAGAGTCCGTCTAAGCTAACTCTGCACCGACTTGAACACAGTGTATTGCTGTGTATTGTTGTTGTACGTCATATTTTCATAGAAATTCGACATTATTTACGACATTCTCACACTTTGTCATTGCAAGTACATAACACAGTTCGCTTGATCCGACTCTATTTCACCAATGAATTCGTATCGTCAATTTCCTGCGACGAAAGTTGACAGAGTTGATAGCGAAACATTTATTTTTGCCAACATGTCATTTTCGATGCATGGTACAGTCACCTGCAATAATATATTACACAACGAAGGCCGCAAAAATATCTGAATCTCTATCTTATTTGTAGAACCATAAGAGCGTGTCACATATTATTGCGGCCTTCGTGTGTGCAATAAAGAGTATTTGTATTGTATTGTATTGTATTGTATATTATTGCAAGTATGTATTGCCAACTAATTTTATTATTTAGATTTTGACATTGGAAATGTCTTTTCGTTCGCTCCAGTATACGGTCCGATTTCACGAAAAAGTGCGATCCCCTTATATCTCGGAAAGTTGTGAAGATATGATATTAAAAAATAGGCTCAAAAGACGCATAATCACGAGAGCTGTAAGGTGCAAAAATAATTATTCGAGAAAGTCAAAAACAAAAAAAGTTATATATATAGTCGAAATAGTGAAAATAAAATTCAATTTTTTCCGAATTTTTGATTTTGGTGCTCGATAATTTGGAAACGAAGAATGATATCAAAAATTTGAGAAAAACGGCTCTGGACAATTTAGTCAGCTACAATTTGAGCCTAAAACAAAGACGATCGGGTTAAGGGTTTGCCCTGTAGCCTAACCTTAAAATAGTCAAAAAGTCAGAACGACATTTTTCACAGGACATTTATGACTTCATGTTTCGCAGAGTTCGTTATCGGTGTTTGTTGTGAATTATCGGGATTATGACGGCAGAATAACACTTGCACTGCGTGGGCTTTCAAAATCGCTGCAGATTTTTCTTGGTCTAAATCTATCTATCCTGTTTGAGACGGGCATAGATAACGCACTATTCGACAATCTATGCATTCTTGTGGTGGTGGAAATAGAAATAGAGATAGAGGGAGAGGGAGAGGGAGAGGGAGAGGGAGAGGGAGAGGGAGAGGGAGAGGGAGAGGGAGAGGGAGAGGGAGAGGGAGAGGGAGAGGGAGAGGGAGAGGGAGAGGGAGAGGGAGAGGGAGAGGGAGAGGGAGAGGGAGAGGGAGAGGGAGAGGGAGAGGGAGAGGGAGAGGGAGAGGGAGAGGGAGAGGGAGAGGGAGAGGGAGAGGGAGAGGGAGAGGGAGAGGGAGAGGGAGAGGGAGAGGGAGAGGGAGAGGGAGAGGGAGAGGGAGAGGGAGAGGGAGAGGGAGAGGGAGAGGGAGAGGGAGAGGGAGAGGGAGAGGGAGAGGGAGAGGGAGAGGGAGAGGGAGAGGGAGAGGGAGAGGGAGAGGGAGAGGGAGAGGGAGAGGGAGAGGGAGAGGGAGAGGGAGAGGGAGAGGGAGAGGGAGAGGGAGAGGGAGAGGGAGAGGGAGAGGGAGAGGGAGAGGGAGAGGGAGAGGGAGAGGGAGAGGGAGAGGGAGAGGGAGAGGGAGAGGGAGAGGGAGAGGGAGAGGGAGAGGGAGAGGGAGAGGGAGAGGGAGAGGGAGAGGGAGAGGGAGAGGGAGAGGGAGAGGGAGAGGGAGAGGGAGAGGGAGAGGGAGAGGGAGAGGGAGAGGGAGAGGGAGAGGGAGAGGGAGAGGGAGAGGGAGAGGGAGAGGGAGAGGGAGAGGGAGAGGGAGAGGGAGAGGGAGAGGGAGAGGGAGAGGGAGAGGGAGAGGGAGAGGGAGAGGGAGAGGGAGAGGGAGAGGGAGAGGGAGAGGGAGAGGGAGAGGGAGAGGGAGAGGGAGAGGGAGAGGGAGAGGGAGAGGGAGAGGGAGAGGGAGAGGGAGAGGGAGAGGGAGAGGGAGAGGGAGAGGGAGAGGGAGAGGGAGAGGGAGAGGGAGAGGGAGAGGGAGAGGGAGAGGGAGAGGGAGAGGGAGAGGGAGAGGGAGAGGGAGAGGGAGAGGGAGAGGGAGAGGGAGAGGGAGAGGGAGAGGGAGAGGGAGAGGGAGAGGGAGAGGGAGAGGGAGAGGGAGAGGGAGAGGGAGAGGGAGAGGGAGAGGGAGAGGGAGAGGGAGAGGGAGAGGGAGAGGGAGAGGGAGAGGGAGAGGGAGAGGGAGAGGGAGAGGGAGAGGGAGAGGGAGAGGGAGAGGGAGAGGGAGAGGGAGAGGGAGAGGGAGAAACACAAAATAAAAGAGAAACAAAAAAGAAAAAGTGCCACGAAATGGTCTCACCTCAGCATGTTGCTGGCGGCTGCTAGCAGATAGCTGATGCTGAACCCTGGCAGTACCTAGTGGAGCTCGGGTTTAATACAACATAAGCACACGCTGTTTTGGTCATCGGACTCGTCTCGATGAGCACTTAGGAGAGTAGTACCCAAGATAGAGCTGATGCTGAACCCTGGCTGTACCTAAAGGAACTCAGGTTTGTTGCAACATAGGCACACGCTGTTTTGGTCATCCGACTCGTCTTGATGAGCACTTAGGACAGTAGTACCCAAGATAGAGCTGATGCTGAACCCTGGTTGTACCTAGCGGAACTCAGGTTTGGTGCAACATAGGCACACGCTGTTTTGGTCATCCGACTCGTCTTGATGAGCACTTAGGACAGTAGTACCCAAGATAGAGCTGATGCTGAACCCTGGTTGTACCTAGCGGAACTCAGGTTTGGTGCAACATAGGCACACGCTGTTTTGGTCATCCGACTCGTCTTGATGAGCACTTAGGACAGTAGTACCCAAGATAGAGCTGATGCTGAACCCTGGTTGTACCTAGCGGAACTCAGGTTTGGTGCAACATAGGCACACGCTGTTTTGGTCATCCGACTCGTCTTGATGAGCACTTAGGACAGTAGTACCCAAGATAGAGCTGATGCTGAACCCTGGTTGTACCTAGCGGAACTCAGGTTTGGTGCAACATAGGCACACGCTGTTTTGGACATCCGACAAGTCTTAATGAACACTTGGAAGAGCAATACCCACGATAGACCTGATGCTGAACCCTGGCTGTACCTATTGGAACTCAGGTTTGGTGCAACATAGACAAACGCTGTTATGGTATTCTCTCGTCGCGTCAAACTGCTGTCAAGAAAATTTCATAGCTTGCAGCAAATGGGCCGCTGCCGATCACCACTTCTCGAGTTGACTACGGATTTGCCGTGTAATAATTTTCGTGTACTTTGAACATTAATATATCCTGCTTATTAATCGAAAAATGAAATATGTACCTATACTTATGCGCCGCGGCGACAATTATTCAAACTTGGATACGCGTGTGGAAATTTTGCAATTTGTTTGTTCACATGCGTTATGTCCAGGATACTTGTGTTAGTCTAAGAATAAAATAATTATCATTCAACGTTGTAGTTTTATTTTGTAACTTTTTCCTTATCCAGACTTTCTCGTCGCTCAGCGACAATATTTTTTCGAAGTAGATTCATTTCCAATGTGCTCGATAGTCGTGTGAGGCACGAAATCTGTGAATTTTTATTTAAGTCATACTGTACAGCGCGCTGCAGAAGTGTATACACTTTTGCAACTGTGCGTACCTCAAACGAACCCATGCAAATAGATATCGTTGTTTTTAGGGTTCCGTACCCAAAGGGTAAAACGGGACCGGGTCCCTATTACTAAGACTCCGCTGTCCGTCCGTCCGTCCGTCTGTCACCAGGCTGTATCTCACGAACCGTGATAGCTAGACAGTTGAAATTTTCAGAGATCAGAGATCAATCATCAGACCCGCCTCATAGTACCATTGACCACACTGTTAACTGACAGTTCGTAAATCTTATTACAAAAGACATAATTAAGGTCCACCGGTGGACAGTTAAGAGTGTTCCTATTTTATACCATAACATTACAATATTACCAAAACATAAGATATGGATAGCTTAATTTGTTCATCATTGTTTTCAAAGATTGAGAAAAGCTTGAAATAACAATAGGTACATAGTGACTGGAGTACTTGTACAAATACATAATATACGTTCGTGTAAAGTTGCGTGCTAAAGTTTAATATAGCAGCGCAGCCGGTCCTCAAGTGCTTGTAACAATTTTTAAACGCAACCGAGCGATATCCGCTTATGTGTTCGAGGGTACAGTAACGGGAGAATTATTAAAATGATTTGATCAAGCCTTTTGTATATGATACATTCTGGTAATTATTTTTGTTTTTATTCATTGTACCTTGTTTTATGTATTACATTTTTGTATTTTCTTCGGACCCATCAAATCAAGTTAGTTCCTTTAGTTTCACTTTCAGCCGTCGCTAAACCGTCTCTTAACAGTTCTCTATATGAGTTTTTGGAACTTATGTACGATATATCATTTAATATTTAGTTACGAGCTTTTGCGCACTTTTCGGCGAAGGAAAACATCGCGAGAAAACTGGACTAATTCCTTTAAGGCCTAGTTGCCCCACTGGGTTGGAAAAGTCAGATGGCAGTCTCCGCCGGTTCTTGCGATTAATTGCCAAAAATTCTCATATTGCTATTTGTCTATATTAAATTGTCTTTCACCTGTTAGGTGTTTGATCCTTATGCGTTTTCTCAAAGGTTAGCTGGAAGAGATCCCTTTTAGGAATAAGTTCGCCTTTGTACATAACATTTTTATTTTTGTTTTGTCCCTTTTATGTAAACCTGTTTATGTGCAATAAAGTGACTTACATACATACATACAATTGCCAAGCGGACCCCAGGCTCACATGAGCCGTGGCCAAATTACGTCGGTGCATCCTCGAGGATACACTACTTTATATTTTAGTAAATACACTAAGAATAAAAACAACACAAAGGCCAGTACTGTACCTACAACTAATTTAATATCAACGCAAAACTTATTTCGCAACTATTCACGCAGTTCGGCGGGAGATTCGCAAAGTATCCGAAAGTTCGGCAAGTTCGCGGTTTCCGATTTACATTATATCTTCCGCACCCATTTACACATATTTGCACATATCCGCACACATCCACACATAACATATAACCCGCATAACGTGGGCTTGAAACTTTAATATCGCGTCCCGTACACTCGGCGCTTTTCGATATGCATGCAAAGGTGTATCGCGTAAGTGCTTCAAATAATATACAGGGTAATTTTTTCGGTTCGGCATATTGCTATATTTTGTTTTCTTATATAAACCAGTAAACCGATTAGCGTTTAACTTTTTACCTATAAGGTAGGTTTTAAATAAAATTTCTGATTTCGTGTATTTCAGTCATAAAATATGTAACACACCATACACATCCACCACCTCTGACATACCTACTTAGCAAGAAAGCAGAGAACAAAATTTTTCAAAATACATACATATTATCACCCAATAGTCCCGTGAACACTTAAAATTAGAAAATCAACATGGAAGTACCAAAAACCGACATTTAATTTAGTCTTGAATGTTATTACAGTCATAATTTATAGGTTTATAAGTAAACATTCATACACGTAGAGACGCGTTGTATAATCAACGAGACATTTCCTGATGTCGAACCCACGCACATCCAAACCCGACGACAGATTAATCTGTTATTGCTGAGTTTTCGAGTCACATTGACACACGTACATAATTTATGTACAACTCTACTCATAGTACGGTATAGACGTTAAGAAATAACCGCTACAATGAGAAAAAACATTTTTTAATAAATTTAAATAATTATTTGCCTTTAGCCGACACAGAAAGTAATCCTCGAGATTTACTAAAAAGAAGTCATTGAGCTTAATACAGATAGATTGCATTAAGTTCAAACCAATAATGTGAGTCTCAAGCGCACTCAAAAGTTCCACTTTCCTCGCGGTTCAACCAGGGACACTGCAAGGAATGCAAGACATGCTGCACTGAAAGTTCTAGTTCCAAACCTGAATGAGATTAACATTTTATCTATTCGCATGTAATATGTACTAAAATGTACGTTAGTTAGATAGTTAGGTAACTACACTCTGTGCTGGATGTGAAAGGTGTGATGGAGTATTTTCTGATTGTAATGACTGGTTATGAATATGATCAGGATTTGTTATGGATATGAAACATCAGTGTCAAAAGTGACGTTTCTGATTGAAGAAGAATCAAAATCATAACTTGTTATTACATTCAAAATACGCCTCATGCTCTATACTGTAGAAATTTAAATATTTATTATCATTACATTATTTGGAACGGCAGTTGTTCTCATGTTTCATAAACCGATTTCATGTTAACTCATTCGAATTATTCATGATTCTCTCGATTGACTGGCAATCGACCAATATTAACTCATACTGATACCGAAATAATATTAAATAATACATATAGTAAATTATATTATTCAGGATTCGATATTGTTATAAGAAAGTTTTATGAGGCTAGTACATTATATAAATTTCAGGTTTTATAGATGCTAATAGAAGTAATTATAAACCGATCCATTACATGAAATGCTTTTGCAGCGTGTAAATAATTTAATTGTATTACCATTTGCTTGTCATCAATTTCCACTTATTATATATATTCATCTACGTAAGCAAAAAAATATTTGCGTATAATATGTAATGTAAGTATACCTTTCTACATACCTACCTAACTAGAGCAAAAATACTCATTGAAAAGGATATTCGATTCGTATTTCTTTAAGAAATTCCAGTCTAAACTTTGAATTAGAATTTACACTGCAAAGTTTTTATTAGCTGTGTCACGGTTTGCATCTAGGGTCGGTAAAATGGAAAACATTTCTTAAATATTTAACTTAGGAAATATGCACCAAACAGTCGCACGCATGCTTCGACAGTTCGTAATTTGTTAGTTTAGTTAAGTTTTGCAATTTGAGCAGTTTAGTTAAGTTTTGCAATTTGAGCAGTTTAGTTAAGTTTTGCAATTTGAGCAAAACCGATGCATTTAGATTTAGATTACGTTAAAACCTCAATACGCAATTTTAAGTTAAAAATTTAAGTTAGTAATTGCTTATTGAGGTTTTTGCATTACATTTAATGTCCCATTTTTCTAGAAGTATAACCACTTAATAGAACGAATATAAACACGATTGATGTGTGTGACCACGATATACTTTTATAACATCTTTTTGTACCACATTTTAAAGCGAAATAAAGATATTTGTATTTGTATTTGAAAATATTCGTCAAGAAATACAGGGCCTGTAATATCTTCAAAATATAAATATACTTAATCAAAATGGATTGATAGTTCAAAACGTTTCTAAAAGTTGTGAATAATACAGTTAACCAAATTAGAGTCTATTCATATCTATAGCTATTCTTGCAGTCAATATTCAACCTTTTGTCTGTAAATGATAAGGCCCTGACCATATTTTTAATCGTCTTTTTTGCATTTTATTCGAGAACAGTTCTTTCTGCACTGTACAGCACAACCGAGATTTAAACCCACGTGTGTTGACCCCGACACATATATGAAAGGTTAGCTATTAAAATAAGAAATAAATATTATAAGACATTTTTACACAAATTGACTAAGCCCCGCGGTAAGCTCAAGAAGGCTTGTGTTGTGGGTACTCAGACAGCGATATAATAGGTATATAAATACTTAAATACGTAGAAAACAACCATGACTCAGGAACAAATATCTGTGTTCATCACACAAATAAATGCCCTTACCAGGATTTGAACCTGGGACCATCGGCTTCATAGGCAGGGTCACTACCCAGACCCAGACCGGTCGTCAAATAATAATATAATATTTGGGTAATTACAGTATTCACTGGTACTTTATGAACCCGCACCTAGCTTCGAAGCATCAGAGTGACAGCCCTGCGCCGTGCCCGGGTTGTCGATGAGCTTCGGCCAAGTTCCTGAAGTTTGCAAATTACCAGGCGTACTTAACATTCAGAGAGCATCCTTGCTTTATTAATACTTTAGTTACACTCGTTTTTACAAGGGTAGTTTTTGTAGTTACTTTTACCATCAATACCTATCAAATATCCAACTATTTGTACGCTTGTTTATGAGATGCCAGTTGTTTTGAAGCGTAAACAGGCGTGGCTCACTCCGGGATTTCGTCGCTTTGCTACAGGTAGCTAAAAGTACATCCGTTCCGCCCCAATTTTGGGGAAAGCCATAAGCCGCGCGTGGCGCTATCGCCACCTAGCGGCCATATCTGGCCGTGCTGATCGTAACAGACGCGTTTTGTTAGAGAGTGAATCTTCTGTACCTAGTACTATTATTTATTACTTTATTTAAGTTTCAGGTAGATGGTAGATACAATAAAAAGAAAAATAAACTAACTTATCTATAAATGTGTGTGCTATTATTTATTCTGTGGCGTAAATAAAAAATAAAATACATATTTCAGGCCAAATAATTTGCTACATTCCATAGATCTATATCAGAAACGCATTTACATTCGATCTGTCAATTTATATAGGTAGGTACGAACGAAAAAAAAATGTTTCACCTCAAACGTGTACGGCCTCGGGGTACAAGTACTAAAAATAAATAGAAACACAAATCGTTAACAATATCAATAAACCCACTGGAAATAACGAAATCAATCCACGCAACGCTGCAAAAAACCAATGAAAACTTTTTAAAATCGTCATTACGCAAATCGATGTAACTTTTTAATTTGATTTCAGCCCGAGCCGATTAATCCGACTGACGAGTGACGTGATTATATAAAGGTACGGTATTCTGGTTTTAAACTTTGTTAAGGTTTTTCAGGAATACGACGCGAGTTGTTAGAGTCTGTGTGGAAAGAGAAGAGTCCTAGAATGTATTGGATCCCATATATTTCACGACTCTTCTCTTTCCGCACAGACTCTGCATTAGAGTTCCAGAACAATTGTCTGGTTTTTTAATTTGGAACCTTTTATTCTTCAAATAATAGTAGTTTATGAGACTGCTACGTAATGAAAAGCATTAAAATACGAGGGTGGGTTTATGAAACGAGCAAAAGCGAGTTTCATAAAATATCACACGAGTGTTTTAATCAATATACTATTAAATGACATGAAAGAGAGCAGCCTGATGGTTAATGTTGAAGTTTCAATGTAAATGTAAGATCCTCTTTGGATCTATTATACCCGCTAATCACCCCATTAAAGGGTGAAATGGGGAGAAATGACTGACAAACCTGCAGATCAACGCTAGTTATGGCATTAACTAAGGTTATACTTTTAAAATCTTATAACGTCAGTGTAAATTCATAATTACCATTTCTGTAATAAATTAACGTGTTCGATAACAACATCTATAAGTACAGCAAAACTAAAATAACGTTAGTAACTAAAAAAAACCGGACAAGTGCGAGTCGGACTCGCCCACCGAGGGTTCCGTACTTTTTAGTATTTGTTGTTATAGTGGCAATAGAAATACATCATCTGTGAAAATTTGAACTGTCTAGCTATCACGGTTCATGAGATACAGCCTGGTGACAGACGGACGGACGGACGGACGGACGGACAGTGGAGTCTTAGTAATAGGGTCCCGTTTTTACCCTTTGGGTACGGAACCCTAAAAACGTTTTATCGTGTCACTTTTAGTTGATACCAATATTCCATTTTTTGACAGTATTGGAAAAACATGAAATCCTCTAGCACTTACAATGCACTTTGATGATTTGATGTTTGTCGGCACGTTGTAAAACCAATTTTAAACAAAAACGTATTCAGAT